>NC_081428.1:45771091-45847900 GCF_949786415.1 Peromyscus eremicus | reverse complement strand
ACTACATGAACTGAGACTAAGCTGGGAAAGATCAGTGGGGGAGAGGGAGAATACTGAAATATTAAGTGTTTTATCATAAGATGGAGTAGATGATGGCCAGGCCAAAAAATTTACTATATTCTTTCATTTCCGATAATAGTATACTGAAAATGCCATGCAGCTTTTTTGTTTTGTTTTAAATTGAGTTTGTGTGTCAGGGGAAGACAATATGTAAACTGAATGGTTACTGTAGTCTATTTGGGATTTAATTTTTAGAACTTCAAGTAGTTTATATAATAGAATTTGTAAAAGTCACTTTAGTAATTGAAACTAGAGGTCAATAAGCAGGCCAGTGAACAAGCTTTTGCTTTGTAAATAGTTTATTACACCAAAACCACACCATCATTTTAATATCATCTCTGTTATCTGTGCTACTTCACTCTCTAAGAGATGAGTTGTTCATCCGTGCTGTCTGTTGTTAAGTGACTTTAGTTGCATTTTGCAGAATTACTCATGTACATAGTCATAAATTAAAAGTTAAAGAACTATTGAGCTTTTCTGTAGCTGAAGTTTTCCTGTGTCCCCACCTGGCCCACAGTCAGGACAAATCTCTCCCACATGCAGGTCCTGCAGCTGCTCAAACCCAAGGAAACACACAGAGGCTTATATTATTTAAAACTGCTCGGCCATTAGCTCAGGCTTACCACTGACTAGCTCTTACACTTAAACTCAGCTCATTTCTGTTAATCTATATGTCGCCATGTTTTCTGTGGCTTTACCTGTGTGCCATTGCATGCTGCTGTCTGGATGGTGGGATGGCATCTCCTGACTCAGTCTTCCTCTTCCCAGAATTCTCCTTGTCTGCTTATCCTGTCTATATTTCCTGCCTTGCTACTGGCCAGTCATTGTTTTATTAAGCCAGTGTACAAAAGCATTATCCCACAGCAAATATCTAAGCCAAATATCTATGCAATAAGAATTCTACTCCTTACTTTATGTGGTAGTATTGGTTTGGAGGGAAAAAGCAAACTCAGCTTCACACATGGTCTAATAAATATTTTTAATAAAACACACACACACACACACACACAACAACAACAACAAACCCACACCACCACCACCACCACAACAACAACAACAACAACAAACCCAAGCCAAAAAGTTTAAAATTTTGACAAATATGTTTACCAAAATATTTTTTTATTTCTGATATTATAATGTAAATACATTTCTCCCTTTCCTCCCTCAGAGACCTCTCATACACCACTTCCTACTCTCCAATTCATGGTTTCTTCTTTCATTAATTGTTATTGCATGCATGTATGTGTTGTGTGTGTGTATACATGCATATATGTATTTGTTTTTATATGGACATGCCAAAGTGGACCAGGAAAGGCCCACAAGATCTCAGCCCTACACAAAGAACTAATCTTGGAGTGGGTGAGAACCTAGATAGTGGGGAGAGTAGACAACCCAGAGACCTAGAGTAAAACCAAATACTTCGTTCATTTTAAAAAATTACAAAGAGGCAGCAGTGAAATGATTCCTGATGCCATTCTGCTATACTCGTAGATCAGTGTCTTGTTCAGCCCTCACCAGAGAAGCTTCCTCCTGTAGCAGATTGGAACAAATACAGATATAGAGACCCACAGCCCGACAGTATGCAGAGAGTATGGAGTGAGAGATCTTGAACACTCAGCCCTAACCAGGATGTCTCCATCAAATCCCTCCCCTCAGGGCTCAGGGAACCTGTAAAAGAGGACACAAAAAGAGCGTAAGAGCCAGAGGGATGAAGAACACCATGAAAACCAGGCCCTCTAAATCAACTTGATCAAAGCTCATATGAACTCACAGAGACTGAGGCAGCCTGCACAGTCTACATTAAGTCCTCTGTTAATACATTTTAGCTTCCAGTTTAGTGTTTTTATGGGATTCCTAAGTGTGTGAACAACTGGGATTCTGATTCTTGTGTGTTTCCTTGGGCTCTTTTCCTTCTCTTTGTTTTGTCCAATTCCAATGTGTTAGTTTTTGTTTTATCTTATTGTTATTACTAAAAAAAAAAATTAAAGGTTCATATAATGTCCACCACTATGGAGAGGAGTAGCTAATTATTTATATTACATAGGGCATTAATGATGACCTCTCTGGAGAGGTGAATTTGAACCAAGATCTTATGGTAAGAAGGAATCAACCTTCTTCTGATAGTTTCAGATAAAGGAACAGCTCATCCAAAGGCCTTGAGACATAAACAGGATTGACTTTTAGTGGAGCAGAATAGAAATAAAATTGATGAGGATATACTGTATGAGAAAAAGGGTCAGAGGAGAGTAAAGATGGGACCAGGTGATACCATCTAAGATAAGAAGGTTGTTCTGAGTAATACAGTAACTTTGTACTCGTTGCAAATACTCTACACTCACTAACTAGTGCTAGAATGCCTCCAAACCAAATATGGAATTGTCACATATAGTAAGTAGAAAAGAGTCCTCAGGAAAATTGAGAATGTTTCCCCAGACTGCTTTATTGTGGTTACCAAAAATGATTTCTAATATATTTCAAGACGTATAGTCCCCAAAGAAGACTCATTTCAAATACTACCATAGTTCTATAACAACTCTCTGCCTTTTGCTCTGTTTTTGTGATTGCTTTTCTTCCTGACTCTTATTCAGACTTGGAGAAAGTATAGCAGCAAACAATATATACAGACAGCAAGAAACCGAGCATCTGCCCAGGAAAATGTCTCTGCAACCCTTAAACCACTATTTTCCAGCATCAGCAAAGTGCTTAACACCACCTCTTTCAAAAGATAATGCTCCTTTGAACATTGAGGAGCTAATAGAAAAACTTCAGGCCGGAGTGATGGTGAGTGAGAAGTAGCACTGTAAATGGGCTTGTGCTTGGTACTGGCCAACTGTCAGCTCTGATTATAGCATTTGGTTAAACAACTACAGTTGCAAACTTTATCCTTTGACATAAAAAGTAAAATCTGGATGTTTTTCAAAGAAAAGAAACAGTATAAAATTTAAACACTTCTTTAAAACACAGCTGTGGTGGTATTTTAAATAAAGTTGCCTGGGGTCAGAGCTATTAGAGCCATAGCAAGTGCGTGGCAGTGGTGGTTTACGCCTTTAAGGACTGGAGGGCGGTACATACAGGCAATGACAAGGCAGTCACATGATTGGGTTTACAACCAATCAGAAGCCAGAACAGAGAGACTATAGAGACAGACACACAGGAAGGAGGGCTTCTTTTTTGGAGAGCTCTCTTGGCTGAGGAGGATCCCTGAATCAGAAAGGGTGAGGCTCTTGGCTCTGACCTCTTGGCTTTCTTCTCTGAATCGGCTCTGTGTTTTCTGTCTGATAAAACCGTTGGCTACATCTACACTGAATTACATCTACACACAGCTGTCATTCTTATTCTAGCCTCCTTCCTGCCGGCCCACCATGTGGCTTTTAAATCACCATATGAATACTGAACCTTGCTGAGATAGCCAAATTAGTGAAATATTTGTAACCCACCTGAAAGAACATATATTTTTACTCTTCAGCTTTAATGATTTAGTTGCAAAATAGTTTTATTTTTCTTTTGTCGAATTTACAATTTTCTAATTTTAACTCTGTACAACCAGGTGAAGGATCAGATTAATGATATAAGAATATCTGACATAATGGATGTTTATGAGATGAAACTTTCCACATTGGCCGTGAGTACAAGCTGCTTTTAACTGTGTAATGATGTATGCATTTCACAGATGTTTTCCTAAACAATGGACATTAACAGTGTATTTTCTTCTAGTCGAAAGAGAGCAGGTTACAAGATCTCCTGGAAGCAAAGGCCCTGGCTCTTGCACAGGCTGACAGACTGATCGCTCAGTATCGCTGTCAAAGAACTCAAGCAGAGACCGAGGTCTGTACACTATAGAAATAAAGCATGTCTGATGCTTTCACAGTGAAATAAAAAGCATGTACAGTACTGGTTACAAGTATGTGACTAACACATGTTGAAACAGAGGTGAAATAAATGCCTTGAGCATTTCATGCAAGTAGTTCCTTTTGTAACTCTCTTCCCTTTACTTTTAGCTACATTATCATCTCAATTTTCTTTCCTACCTGATTGATGAGTGTCAGAGATCATCAGAATTATTATATTCTGAGCCCTTTCTTCCTTATTCACTGTTGTATAGTTTCTACCATTACTAAAAGTCAATGTTCCCAAGTTAATGGCAAGCAGAGATCTCCCCACCCCACCCTACCCCCCGCCCCCAGCACTAAATAAACTATGTTGCCAAATTTAGTCATTTGGAAAATGCTTGAAATGCTGTATAGTGGTAAAGTACTTACCTTTGGCTTTAAAATACACTTATAGTGTAGTGGTCTGTGTACTGCTTGAGTTTACTGACTTAGAAACCTGGAAATCACCATTTCCCTCTGGTATTATTCACCAGGTTTGGCCGATTAGACTTAACTTTGATATAGTTTTCCTACCTTAAGTCTGTTACTCAGACACACTGCACATTAGTGGTGTCTGTGTTTTGTCCCTGTTGCTTTATGGCAGTTCCCAAGGGTATTTCAAGGAGTGCCTCATCCTATCTCCAGTGTTTCAGGGTAGTTGTCATTGCTCTCAGATGTCACTTGAAATTCCTTAATTTGACAAAAAATAAAAAAATCTCACTTCACTCCACATCTTCCGTATTTTGCCAATAACTGCAGATAACTGCTTATACTGATTTGCATTTTGGTAGAACTTAACCGTAGTCTTACATTTTCTTCTTAACTTTGAATTTCCTTAACCCTATTTAGAGCACCTTTTTTCTTGCTTAATACCTCATCATCTTCAGTTTTCATTTAAGTGCCCGCATCCACAGCCTTCTATGGTTGTTTTCTTACTCATGTTTGGTTCTCCTTCTGTGCCTCCACCTTGTGCTTGCCTGTGAAAATCATATCACCTCCCACCCTTACTTGTGATAGTAAAGACTATTTCTGAATCTCCAAGTCCCAATTCTTGGCATATGGTAAGTGCTTTATAAGTTTGATGATTAATGTATTTATGATAATTACCTTATGGGTTAAAACTTTGTTTAATAATATGAAATTCCTAGCAGATTCACATGGAATGTATTCATTACTTCAATGAATAAATTATAAAATTGTAGGAGTTTGAAAGAGGGATTAAAATCTCTGATAAGTAAAATACTTAAAATATTTTCAGGATAAAGATATCCTAAAAATTAAAAGAAATCTAACTGAAAAGAAGGAGGGAGAAATAAGTGTGTATTCTATCCGTGGATCATGTCTTGTCTAGGTTACTTTTCCTGTTGCTGAAGTAAAATACCTTGACTAAAGCAACTGAAGGAAGAAAGGATTTATTCAAGTGTTCAAGGTGTTAGGAGTGAAGTGACAGGTTACACTGCACGCACAGTCAGGGAGTGGAGTGACAAGCATTCTAATGCTTTGCTCAGTTTCTCCATTTCATGCATTCCTGTATCTCTTGCAGGAAAAAAGGTCCCTTCCAAAATTGAGATGGGCTTTTCTACATCAATTAACCTAATCAGATAATCCACAGAGACCCATTTCCCAGGTCACTTCAGATTCTATTAAGGTGACAACACTAACCAGCACTTGTATTAAAACAATATAAAAGCATAATTTTCTGCAAAAATAAACCCTCCCTTTTTAGTATTCAAGTGTTTATTTTTAAAAATATAAAAAAAGTTTTAAAAAGAAGTACAAATGTTTAATGTCCTTTTTCCCCCTATATTTTACCATGCTTTTGTTTTGACTGATACATTGAACTTCTAAATGCCAAGAAAGGAAATTAGTAATATTGAAAGTTTATTCCTCTCACTTCTCGTAGTACCCTTTTACATTGTGTGTCTTTGGGGGCATTTTTAAGACAAAGTGGTAGATAGTATCCATTCCTTAATTACTGCTTATTTAGACTGTGCTCCCTAGTTAATTAGTTAATGCCAGCTTAATTTTAAATGTTAGATCAGTATCAATGATGTTAATATCTTATTCTTGATTCTTACCTGAAATGAAGAAACTGATGTATATAAACATAGCAGTTTAGTGTTGATGGCTACCCCTAAAGACTGTGTCCTTTCATCTGAATACTATATGGAAAGTTAATTTTTGTCTTTCAGCTGTATTAATATCTATTATTCTGATCATGCTGAAATTGCTTTTGTCAGAAAAATCTATTAAATTAAAAATTATAATGGTATAGTTTCAGTATTCAAATTTTTGAAAGCCAAAATGCTTCAGAACCTGTAATGTTAGAATGAGGTGGAGCAGTAGGTAAAGACCTTTGTCACTAATCCTGATAAATTGAGTTCAGTCCCCAGAACACAAATGATGGAAAGAGAAAACTGACTTCCACAAGTTAGTCTCTGACCTCCACAAATGCACAGTGATATATACATGCACTCAGACACACACACACACACACACACACACACACACACACACACACACACACACAAATAAATAAATAAGCATAACGCAATTTTTAAAAGTAACTTTTGGATGAATGCTGTCATGTTATGGGTGAAAAATTCTCCACTATGAAACTTTTATGCACAAATTTTTAAAACAGTACATATGATTTAAAACAGTACATAAGTACCTTCACATTATGTATACGAGGGATATGTAATATAAATAAATTTTGTGTTTAGATGTGGGTTTCATGTATATGTTGTGTATGTGGAATATTCCAAAACTGAAGAATCTGAAATAATTCTGATTTTCAACCTAAATCAGATTTGGAAGTAGTTAAGAATATACATGTAACTAATACAGTTTTCTATAGTCCAGCAGATGCTAAATTAGATATTTGGTAGCTCTTTTAAATTGTGTAATTTATCAACAATAATGTGTGCTCATATTACATGTGTGTATTATTTAATACATTCTTTGAAGTATATTAGACAGTTTTGTTATGCCAACATCACATAGTGTACTTAAGCTAAGATAACTGGGCACAATAATCCGGTGGAACCACCAGCAGCTATGTGATACATTTTTATCCAAGCATTCTGGCATGATGTTTGTATATGTGATAATGAAAAAGTACATGTTTCATTTTCTTTTGAGGCACGAACACTTGCGGGTATGTTAAGAGAAGTTGAGAGAAAAAACGAAGAGCTTAATGTGTTGCTGAAGTCACAACAGCTGGAATCTGAAAGAGCCCAGAGTGATATTGAGCATCTCTTTCAACATAGTAGGAAGTTAGAGTCTGTGGCTGAAGAACATGAAATACTGACAAAGTCCTACATGGAACTTGTTCAAAGGTAAATTAAGTAAAAGTTTCTGTGTAAAGTTAGAACCTAAGTGAACATGCCACATCTCCTCAACCTTAAATAATTTTTAAAAGTATTTCTTTTTTTCTTTTTTTTTTTGGTTTTTCGAGACAGGGTTTCTCTGTGTAGCTTTGCGCCTTTCCTGGAACTCACTTGGTAGCCCAGGCTGGCCTCCAACTCACAGAGATCCGCCTGGCTCTGCCTCCCGAGTGCTCTGATAAAAGTATTTCTTAAATTGTCATGACACCGCAAAATATGTAATTCTTAAGAGGTTTAAGACTGCCTAAACATGAGCTGAATAAGAACAACAATAGACATGTCAAAGTGCATAGGGAAAAGACCATGAGGCCTCAGCCTTACACAAAGAACTGCAGGCAACTAAGGAATACTGGTAGCAAGAAAAATAGTCTAGTCTAGAGAAGGGCAGACCAGTTGGTTTTCTGATACCAAATGGTTAGCCCTGCAAATATATAACTAATATTACACAGAGCAACAGTCTCTATGTATTTTTAGAGTCACAGGTTATCTGGGAAGTAAGCTGCTCACAGACAAGTTTGTCGTTTTGATCACTGACTGATCACTATGGCCTGGAACAAGTAGTGCTTGATAGTGAAGCGCTGCTGCTCTAACAGTTATTGAATGAGGGGCCAGCAAGATGGCTCAGTGTATAATGGCACTTGCCACCAAGCCTGGCGACCCAAGTGTGACCCCCAGAATACATATGGTGGAAGGAGAGAGCCGATGTACTCAGACATTCACACACTCACACCACAGTACACATGTACCCCCTCCTGCACACACATATAATCCAAATGTAGTTGTAAAGGAATTATTGAATAAATTTAATTGTCATAATTATTATTGATATTAGAACAGACTGGTCATTTCAGCAAGTCAAAATTAGTTAAATATTGGGAATTTCATGTCATTTTACCTAATACCACAGAAATTTGAGTTACTACTTAAGTTACCTTTTATTATCATTGAGTATAGTTTACTGTGCTATGCAGTGAGCTCTTTAGGTAAATTGTGTAGTGAAAGAGCATAAGCATTTATAATTTTAATAGGCATTTCCAGGTCCCCGTGCTGCTTTCCTCTGACACTGAGACACTTCCTTGTCTTTTTAGAAATGAGACTACTGAAAAGAAGAATACCAACTTACAGACTACTTGTGAGTCCCTGAATAAACAGATTGAGACAGTGAAAAAGTTGAATGAAACACTCAAGCAACAAAATGAAAAGTAAAATCCTCTAATTCTATATTCTAATTATTTGTCATTTTGGAAAGACAATGATTCTCTTTCTACATAGAATATTGTTTTTTATTGATAGCTAGTAGGTAGACCTTTCTTCTTTTAGATTACAATATAAATTTGTCAGATTTATAAGTAATTAAAACTTTTACTTAATACTTTTGGGGGATAAAGTAGTACACATAATTTTATTCAATAATTTTTCTTTTATAATTTTAGAACTATTGCTCAGTTGATGGAGAAAGAAGAACAGAGAAAAGAAGTCCAGAGCCAGTTAGTAGACAGAGAATGTAAATTATCACGTAAGTGGCTTTGTTTGAGACACTGTTTTCAGCATATTTTGCTTTGGAAGAAAATGAGAGCATTGGTTTTAGTTTATTACTACTATTTACTTTCCTTATTTATTTTAAGGATATTGTTTTCATTATTCTCAACTTTATGTGTATAAGGATAGCTGGAATATATTCACATGAGTACAAGTGGTCATGGAAGAGGTTTTGGATAACTGATTTTCTGCAAAAGCTACCTGCTCAAAACTACTGAGCCATCTCTTAAGCCCCAACTTCATTTTTTAAATGACTTCCTAAACAACTTCCCTTTTCTTTGAACTTTCATTAAAGCATTTTATTCATTTGATCAAGTAGAAAATGTAGTGGGTATTTTTCTTCAACTCTAGGAATTACAAGAAATAATAGCCCTTTTTAAAATAAAATTTTTATCATAACAGTAGGTGGCAGCACTGGATAACATAGAGTTACAAGTCTGTAAATGCTGTCATCTGTAAAATGACCATTATTGTTCTGAGTCACCTTCCTTACTACACAGAGATCAAGCCCTCTTTATAAGTCATTAAATTTTATATAAACATTTCCAACAAGCTGCTTGATCGTCTTCCTCATCTTTTTCTTTTCCTTTTATAGTAGCTACTTAAGTGCATGGCTTATTGTGTGTTTGTTTTTAGATTTGCATAAAAAAGCAAAGTCCCAAGAAGAAAAGATTAATGTTTTACAAAAAGAAAAGGAAGATAAGCAGGAAACCATTGATATCCTTAGGAAAGAATTAAGCAGATCAGAACAGATAAGAAAAGAGTTGAGTATTAAGGTAAGAAAGACTCTTCAGTTTTCATTGCAGGAAAATGAAAAAAAAATTTTTTTTTTAGTGGAATGAACATGTGTAGATGTCTTAGTTAGGGTTTCTATTGCTGTGAATACACTCCATGACCAAGGCAACTCTTATAAAGGAAAGCATTTAATTGGAGCTGGCTTACAGTTCAGAGGTTCAGTTCATTATCATCATGGCAGGACACAGGCAGACATGGTGCTGGAGAGACAGAGAGTGAGACACTGGGCCTGGTTTGACCTTTTGAGACCTCAAGCCCCCGCTCTCCAGTGACATACTTCCTCCAACACAGCCAAACCTACTCCAACAAGGCCACGCCTCCTAGCAGTACTTCTTCCTGTGAGTCTATGCAGGCCATTTTCATTCAAGCCACCACAGTAGGTTAATGTTCTGGTTCTTTAGTAATTTAAAATCATTAAAGATTTCTTAAGTGCATATTTATAGCTTTTAAGTGTGTAGAGAACATAGAAAGGGTTCATAGGTCTTCATGCAGGTAGCTTTATATAGGTTGATAGCTCTGTTTTTACTTAGACAAGTGGTAAGGAATGTATATTTGTTTAGAGCCTTATAATTTGCAGAGAACTCCTAAAAATATTTTGTTGATTATCTTCTCTGACAAATATAAATATCAAATATTAACACTTGTAACTTACTGATGAGGAAATGGAGTCTGAAGTTATATATAATTCAGGTAATAGGCATACATTGTGAATTTTAATCTATTCTTTATATATGATTGTGAGTTAGCTATGAATTGTGCTTTCTAGCCCATTTACTGCCAGGAAGATAAGAATAGCCCAACTTCAAGACTAACTATTCCAGAACAAGTATAGCATAAGGGGCATTAAACATGATGGAATATTTATAGCTTGGGGGGGTATCTGCATTAATCTGGTTATTTTTTAAGTACTATTTAGTATGTACTTTTTTTGCAAAAAAAAAAATTGTAGCTGCCATTCTGGCTTTGTGTGTGTGTGTGTGTGTTTGTGTCTGTGTATGAAGCAGGTCTCGCTTTGTAGCCCAGGCTGGCCTCAAACTTACTATATAAACAATCTTGCCTTTAACATACAGAAATCCACCTGCCTCTTGAGTACTGGCTATCATCATTGGCTTTAAAAGATAATTTAAAAGTTCCAGTTTCTATTAATTTATCTTAAATTTCACTATGTAATTTAATTAAAATATAATATATGTAATTTGTCCTAAAGTGATTCTTACAAGTAAAGAATAAAAGACATTTAAAATATCTCAGGTGAAAAAAACATTCTGTCCTGTTTATTCTCTATTTCTTCTTCCTTCCTTCCTTCTTAGGCTTCCTCCCTAGAAGTGCAGAAGGCTCAGTTAGAAGGTCGTTTGGAAGAGAAGGAGTCTTTGGTGAAACTTCAGCAGGACGAGTTGAACAAACATTCTCACATGATAGCAATGATCCACAGTTTAAGTGGTGGAAAACTAAGCCCAGAAACTGTGAATCTCAGTATATAAACATTGTGGCTTTGGGGAATTTGTAAATGAGTACTTTCGATGTATTTATAAATTAGAGGTGGCAGTAAATGGAGGAAATTGTGACTCTAAAACAGTTATCATTTGCTTACTATCTATTAACTTAGTAAAATTCCTAATTTGATACATGATTTATTTGGCCTTTGAAATATTAATTTTTAGATTCTATGATTTGGTTTCTCTAATGTTTGCTCTTACATGTCTTATGTATTCTCATTTATGATTATATTCATGGATTATTTCATATCAACCATGAGTACATTTCATAAATGTGTAAACATGTTTGAGTGGACACAGACTATGAGTGCTACAATGTCATCTTTTGGGACTGTCATAATAAATATGGTCTGTCATTGACTAAAATGTCATCATCACAAAGTGATATATTTGTTAAATTAAACTTTCTTGATAGAACAATTTTGAAGATGAATCAGTTAAGATCAATTGGTAAAAAAAGAAACTGATACTAAGTTAATTTCTCTCTAAAGTTAACACAAAATAGTAGATTGAAAGGAGTTTCTATTACTGCATTTAAAATAAAATAATGTAAAGCCTAAACTCTGAATTTGAAAACAATGCAGTAGTTACCAGAAATAATGTTTAAAAATTGGGAAGTGCCCATTGTATTAAATGATTACATAGTCACTTAAAATTAATGATGTGTAGAATTATTTGCAGCTTTCTTCAGTTCTTTTGTTTGGCTTTTTTTATTTTGCTTTATTTTTTTGTTCCTTGAGACATCTCATATAGTAACCTAAGGTGTATTTAACTCACTCACTTTCTGTTTTATTTTTTGCTGTTGTTTGCTTTTTGAGACATAGTTTCTCTCTAATCCAGGCTGATCTTGAACTCACTATAGAGCCCATGATGGTCTTAATTCATGGTGATCTCCTGCATTGGCCTCCAACGGACTGGAGTTACAAGTGTGATCCACTATATCCAGCTGTGTTTTCTTTTTAAAAGGTTAGGTATGTTGATGAACCCATTCTCGCTTTCAAGGGTAATTGGATTTCTATTCTAGCTACAGTCAGAAATGTTATTTCCTGTAGTATACACATTTAATACATAAATAGTTTTTCATTGAGCCATTGACTTTTTTTTTTTTTTTTTTCTGGAACTGAGGACCAAACCAAGGGCCTTGCGCTTGCTAGGCAAGTGCTCTACCACTGAGCTAAATCCCCAGCCTGAGCCATTGACTTTTAAAGCAAAAGTTAAATATACTTATTTAGGTATTTCAGTCACACAAGGGATTTTTTTTAGCACTTTTCACTTGAATAAAATGTTGAGTGTGATGTGCTTAAGAAAACATTTTAGATCAGTACTGTAGTTTCAGTTACAGTGGCAAACTTTTATCTGAAAAAATAGAAATAGTAATATATAAGTTTTAAAATGCACACGATTCTGAGTTGATGAAATCTTGTATTTTCCTGCTCTATTTTGGATCAAGAATAATCTCTTTATCCATCATGTCTCTACTGCATAGTCTACCTGCAATTTGGCTACTTACTAGTTAACTCAGTTATCAAATCATGTTTTCAATATTATAATGCTGTATTCAACTAACCCTTGTTTTGTAGTACTTAATAATGGTTCCAAAACATGCAAAAGCAGTCAGTTTGGATGTAACTACTATCTATCATAATTAAAGGAAGTAGGATAGGTATAATTATATTTTGAGATCAATACTATAATTAAATAACTAATTACAGCACCTTTTTATAATTACCATTTTTAATTATTGTCGATTGTTATTTCCTTGAAGTACCTAATTTATAAATTAAGCTTTGTAACTAGGTATAGTAGTGTATGCCTTCAACTCTCTTACTTTTAAAGCAGAGACAGGTGGATCCTGAGTTCAAGGTCATTTGAGCTGCACAGTGAAGTCTTAGTTTACATATGGATGAAACCATAGGGTTTGGTAGAACAGGAATTAGTTAAATTTTATATGTATCATAGGAAAAATCATAGTACATATAGAATTCAGTACTATCTCTGGTTCAGGGCATCTGTGAGAGTTTTAGAGTATTTCTTCAGGTGAATGGGGACTGCTGTACTCCACTACATTCCTAGTAGCCTTTCACAAAGTGCAGTCATTTCCGTCTTTCCTCTCTGAAGGAAAAGCATCTTTCATCACTTTCTTTTGTTTCTTGTAGCACATGTCTTATCATTCCTATTGTTCTTTTCAACACTTAGTATATTGGGTACTTTTCTGCTTGTGATTTTGTTTCTGGTTCTGTGTACCTCAGGTTTTAAAAGCCAAAGTTTATATTTAAGTATTTTTTTTTCTTTTCTAAAAAGGTTTTAGTTAGGTTCACACTATTTTATCATAGCAGAGGATTTAGAGATGATTGGTATATGTATACCATGTCTCAAGAAAAAAACAAACTTTAGAAATTTATCAGTAGTATTATTACTCAGATCTGCTTGAATTTCTTGGGGGATAGGTTTTCTAAAATACACGCTACCATATTTCCTTTTACTATTTGTACTTACAACTTGCATAAATAATGTTCTTTTGATTGATTAAAGTTTATTCTAAGCTGTTCATTAATTTAATATGAGGATACAAAGATAGAAAGGTAATGTATCTTAGAAAGAAATCAGATTTACGTTTTCTCTTCACCATGATTTTGCCTATATATTATAGAGTCAAGTTTAATGTTTTTGTGAGATACCTGAGTGTGCAAACAAGGGTCTCTGCATCTGCATCAGTTCAATTGTTCCTTTTCTTGGGTTCTTTTTCCTTCTGTTTGTTTTACCCTATTCTGATATGTTAGGTTTTATTCTATCTTATTTTGTATTTTTAGAAGCTTATTTGTTCTCTAATGAGAGACAGGCATGGAGAGGATCTAGATGAAAGGGGAGGTAGGGAGATTGGGAAGGATAAATATAATCAGGATATGGTATATGAGAAAATTATCTATTTTCAATAAAAGGAAAAAATTTTAATGTTGAAGATATTTTGTTTTTAAAAATCATGGTATTTTTGGTATATTATTTTCCTTCCATATTCTCTAGTTTAAGTGTTATTAAATCATGAGGTATATCACTTTCTTTTGCTTTCTCAATGATTACCAGTAAATATTAAATGTGTATTTCCCTCAATTATAGATTAATAATCATACATTTTCAGCTTTCACTGAGTTCAAATATAACTCAAGTATTCAAAATAATTACTTTTTTAAATGTGGACAATGTAACTGAATATTTTTGTTATGTGATTTCCCAATGACCCAGTCTTTACAGGGTCTGGCTATTTCAAAAGAAGAGGGATAATCCTAGAATACATAACAAAGGCCTTCTAATGTGAATCTGATAAGAAAGTGACATTTTCAAAGTTAATAGAGAAAATTGGATCAGTTTCATTGTTATTAAAAACTAATTTTCCAGAAGCAGCAGAGGATTTGACAATGTGTTACTAGTCAATATGAGTTTACTCTATTATACTTTCTAGACTGACATTTTAAGAGTTATATTTCATCTTAATCTCAACATTACAAAATGATCTAATGTATTAGTATATCTAGCCTTATCCTTTTCTTCATCTTCAAATATGACAGCTGATGAATAAGCCCTAGGAAAAAACAATAATGGTCATGTTCAATTAAGCAAGGTTTTAATATACCCCCTAAGTCTAGGTAATAATCTGTATAATGCATAGAAATGATTCAAAGAGAATAGTGAATCCAAGCTCTTTGTGTTAAATATTGTTAAAGCTCATTTTGTTTTTAAAGAAATGTACCCCATGACTTAAATACAGAGTAATACATGGTCAAAATACATGATCAAAATGTTATGCATAGTTTTTACTTATAGGGCTTTATTTAGCTATATCTGTATATTTATATTTATTTAGTTTATTTTTTTACTTATAGGGATTCATTATTTAGACACTAAAATTTAGCCATAGCAGTATTCATATACCAACACTGTTATGGCAAAAATTTTAAATAATGCCTTGGTTAGGGTTTCTATTGCTGTGAAGAGACACCATGACCACAGCAACTCTTATAAAGGAAAACAACATTTAATGGGGTGGCTTACAGATTCAGAGGTTCAGTTCATTATCATGATAGTAGGACATGGTGGCATGCAGATAGAAATGGTGCTGGAAAAAGGAGCTGAGAGTTTTACATCTTGATATGCAGGCAACAGGAAGTGGTCTGAGACACTGGGTGTGGCTTGAGCATATATTAGTCTTCAAAGCCTGCCTCTACAGGGACACAGTTCCTCCAAGAAGATCACACCTACTCCAATAAGGACACACCTCCTATTGGTGCCACTCCCTTTGGGGGCCATTTTCTTTCAACCACCACATTCCATTTGCTGGCCCCCAAAGGCTTGTAGCCATATCATAATGAAAAAAAGTATTCAGTCCAACTTCAAAGGTCCCCATAATCTATAACAGTCTCAAACTTGTTTCAAAGTCTAAAAAGTCTTCATTGATATTTATGCAATCTCTTAACTGTAATCTCCTGTAAAATCAAAATGAAAAAACAGATCATATACTTCCAACATATAATGGCATAGGATATACAGTACCATTCCAAAATGTAGGGAAGGGAGCATAGTAAGGAAATACTGGACCAAAGCAAGACCAAAAACCAGCCAAACTCTGAACTCTGCATCTTCATGTCTGATGTCAAGATGTTCTTTAGATCTCAAACTGTTTCAGATTTATTGACTGCAACACACTCTCCCTTGGGCTAGTTTCATTCCCTCTTAGCAGGTGTCCCGCAACTCTGGCATCTTCAACATCTTGGGTTCTCCATGGCAATCCAGGCTTCGCCTTCCCAGCTTCACACAATGGCCTCTCTGGGCCTCCATTCAGAAACACCTCTGACACATGCCTGACCTCAGCAGCTTTCCTTATCATGGAGGGAGATTCCATAACCCCTTTCTTCTATTCTTGACTCTAAAGCCAGAATTATGTGACTAAAGCTGCCAAATTCTGCTGCTTGCTGGTACTAGAACATCGCCCCCCCCCCTCATTCATTTAGGTCTTCACCAGTTTTCTGTTTTCAATGGTTTCCTTCAGTGCCTAAGCTTGACTGTCCTAAAACCGGATCTGTAAACTAGGCTAGTCTTGGACTCGGAAATCTTTTAACTACATATTCACAAGTTTTCTGTTTTCAGTGGCTACCTTCACTGTCTAAGCTTGGATGTTCTGGAACTTGCCCTGTAGACCAGGCTGGCCTCAAACTCAGAGATCCACCAGCCTCTGCCTCTGTAGTGCTGGGATTAAAGGAGTGCACCATCACGCATGGTTCAAAGACGTTCTTTAATTCCTTCTCACAAGTTGGAAACTTAGCTGGGTAGGATCTTGCCCTGAGGTTACCACTCCCTTTATTCCATTTCTCAATCTGTTTATTATTATGCCCAGATCATGGGGACCCCCAAAAGACCATCACAGAAACCAAATCCCATATGTAAAAGCAAAGCCTTTATTCAACCAGCTCAAGCTTGGACCCTCCCTGTGTCCAACACAGCAGGTATGATTGGAGAGTGCTGAGACTGGGCAGGGTGGGGTTTTTATCATAGTAGAGGTTAGAGGTGAGGGGATTTCCAGGGTTCACGACCCTGATTGTCTAGGGGTATCTTGGTAAAGGGGAAATGGGTGTATGCTTGGGCTAAAGGACACTTGGTGATACCTTATAATGTTTGGAACAGAACATTTGGTATGTCAGTTATTTCCCCTTAGAGGCTGGCTCTCCCTGGGTGGGATCAGCTTATGGCTTTTCCTGGGGACCGGGTGGTACCCCAGGCTTACTTGCCAGTAAACCTGCCATGTCAACCTGTTTTGGGCCCCACCGCATTTATCTCCTGGTGCTCCTTTTCTCCTCAAGTTTTACATTTTGTATTTTTCCTTTCTCAGCTTGCTCCTCATTATAAATCTTCATTAGAATTACCTCTAATAACAACATGACAGAGTCTATATTAGGCTGTTTTGAGATCTCTTCTGCCAATAGAGTTAATCCAAAACTCTTCATTTTAGCCTCAGGCAGACTCTTCAGACAAGGGCAAAAAGCAACCACTTTCTGAGAAGCTTCTACACAGCAAAGGACACCATAATTTGGACAAATTGACAGCCTATAGAATGGGAAAAGATTTCTTTTACCAACTCCATCTGATTGAGGACAAATGTCCAAAATATATACAGAATTTAAGAAAAGAAATAATCTAAATTAAAATAATCCAATTAAAAATCCCCTTAACATAATTCTCAATAGAGCAAATACAAATGGCTTAGAAATACTCAAAGAAATGTTCAACATTCTAAGTCATCGGAGAAATGTGGTGTGGATCACATGGCAACCAGTGCTGGTTAAGAAAGTTCTAGCATTTCGACATAAATTGTTATGTGCTGTGGGATGGTCTGTATGTCAAATGCTCTGATTGGCCAATAAATAAAACACTGATTGGCCAGTGGCCAGTCAGGAAGTATAGGCGGGACTAACAGAGAGGAGAATTGAGAGAACAGGAAGAGAGAGAGACTGCCAGCTGCCGCTGTGACAAGCAGCATGTGAAGATGCCGGTAAGCCACGAGCCATGTGGCAAGGTATAGATTTATAGAAATGGATTAATTTAAGATAATAAGAATAGTTAGCAAGAAGCCTGGCACAGCCATACAGTTTGTAAGCAATATAAGTCTCTGTGTTTGCTTGGTTGGGTCTGAGCGGCTGTGGGACTAGCAGATGTCAGAGATTTGTCCTGACCGTGGGCCAGGCAGGAAAACTCAAGCTACAGTTATGCCCAGATTGTGGGGACCCCAAAAGACCACCACAGAGACCAAATCCTGTATGTAAAAGCAAAGAGCCTTTATTCAAGCTTGAGCTTGGACTCTCTGTCTGTCCGATGCAGTGGTGAGAGCAGAGAGCACTGACCCCTGGCAGGGTAGGGTTTTTTATCATAGTAGAGGTTGGGGTGAGGGAATTTCCAGGGTTCAGGAACCTGATTGGCTGACATTTGTCTAGGGGTACCTTGGTGAAAGGAAAATAGGTGTGTGCTTGGCTCAGGGACATCTGGTGATATTTAATCTTATCTAACAGTTGGAATGTTTGGGGTGTCAGGTTCCCCTGGGGTGCTGGCCCATCCCTGGGTGGATCCCTAGGTGGTGTCAGCTTGTGACTTTTCCTGGATTCAGGTGTTGCCTGCCAGTAAGCCTTTCATGGTAGCTGCGTCTGGGCCTCTAAGCCTGTCATGGCAGCTGTGTGGTCAAACTGTTTTAGACCCCCCCCACACACATGGATCACAATTCTCCAACACCCTTTTACTTTGATTTTTAATGGTGGACATTGAAGAATGAAAATATATAAAATGGTAGCCTTTTTAAAACAAAATAATTCTTTGGAAAAAATCCCCGAAACCATGGAACCATATAGCATGATAACTCTGCCTACTCCCACGCAAGCTAATACGAAGGTGCTAGAAAACTTAGATAAGTAATATATGCTTCAAAAAAAGGTATATTTGATCATCAAGATTTATAAATTCCTAAGGTCTACTTGAGTACACAGTAATATTTGTCTAGCCTCATCTTTGCTCACTTTAAACTTTAGATATTTGGATAAACTAAGCCATACAAAAACTTTAATATTCTATAATGTAGTGTCTGATTCCTCAAGACAGTCTTTTTCCCAAGGTCAGGCATTTAGATCAAAGTTCCCATTTCCTCAGGGGCTTGAAGAAAGTTCCTGCTTGCTACAAAGGGAGTCATCCTCATCTCTGGCAAGAGGAACTAGTGGCCCTTCCATTAGCATATGACTGTGGGGTCTATTAACTTGTCAAGGTCAATGCTAGCTTCCCCAGTACCTGATCACAAGCCACATATAGCTCACATGCTCCCTTTCTCCCATTTAATCCTTTGTGCAATTACAGAGTATAAAAGGTATAGCTTTTTTTCAACAAGGCAGCAGTCATCCTGATTCACTCTCAGATCATGTTAGTCTCCTTCCCTCACTGACTCCGCACCTCCTCTTTGGGATCTGAACCCTGCTGGAGTTAGACACAGGCAGAAATGCAAATCAAAACTACTTTGAGATTTCCTCTTACACCAGACAGAATGGCTAAGATCTATGAAACAAGTGACAGCTCATACTGTCAAGGATTTAGAGTAAGGGAACACTTATCCATTGCTGGTGGGACTTGTATAGCCACTGTGGAAATCATTGTGGTGGTTCTTCAGGAAAATGCAAATTGATCTACCTCAAGATACAGTTATACCACTCTTGGGCATATACTCAAAAGACACTTTATCCACCTGGCAGTGGTGGCGCATGCCTTTAATCCCAGCACTCAGGAGGCAGAATCAGGTGCATCTCTCTGAGTTCGAGACCAACCTGGGCTACAGAGTGAGTTCCAGGAAAGGCGCAAAGCTACACAGAGAAACTCTGTCTCAAAAAACCAAAAAAAAAAAAAAAAAGACACTTCTTCATCCTACCACAAAGAAACTTGCTCAACCATGTTCATTGCTGCTTTTATTCAATTTGAAACAAGCTACATGTCCCTCAACAGATGAATGAATAAAGAAAATGTGGTTCATTTACTCAATTGAGTCTTACTTAGCTGTTAAAAAAAATGAAATCATGGAATTCATAAGTAAATAGCTGGAACTAGAAAAAAAATCCCTTCTGGGATGTAGTGGTATTTGCTCTGCCCATGACCTTGGCCTATAGGGTCTGAAGGAGGTAGTGCTTCCTGGCATTGTACATGACCTCTTACAAGGGAAGGGAGAAGGGTCACCTTCCCCTTCTCCCTACTCCTGCCTGAGAGGTGGATTCGTTCCCCGTCAGATCAGAGGATGACTTCAACTGTCTACCCTGTTCTACATTCATGAGTGTATTCCCTCAATTTATATCTTAATAAATTCTACTACCTATTTAATAGACTCATATGGATTGATCTTAATACTGGGATTATAGGTGTGTGTTATTTCACCTGTCTCAGTTATTTAAAGCTTTTAAATAAGATTTTTATCATGTCATTTAGATTTAACTTTAAATAATATTAAGTGATATATAAGCAAAAATTGAGCTCTCTTAGGTAACATAACATTTTAATTCATGTATACACTTTGTAATGTTTAAATCTGGGTATACATGTCTCCTCAACATTATTTCTTCATGATAAATGCTTTTAATGTCCTTTCTTCTGGGTTTTTTAGAAATATACAATACTTTATCATTATCTATAATGATCCTGCTATTAAGTAGTTAACCCAGTTTCTTTCCCATTGCTGTAAAAGACAGTCTGATTGTGGGGGTGGGGGGGCCAAAACAGCTTGACCACACAGCTGCCATGACATGCTTAGGGGCCCAGACACAGCTGTTGTGACAGGCTTACTGACAGGCAACACCTGGATCCAGGAAAAGCCATAAGCTGACACCACCCAGAGATCCACCCAGGGATGGGCCAGCATCTAAAGGGAAGTACCTGACATCCCAAACATTCCAACCAAGGTTAGATAAGATCGTCAGATAGCTCTGAGCCTAGCACACACTGATTCTCCTTTTACAGATATCCCTAGACAAATGTCAGCCAATCAGAGTGCTGAACCCTAGAAATCCCCTCACCCCAACCTTTGCTATGATAAAAACCCTACCCTTCCTGGGCTTGGGGCTTTCTGCTCACACCACTGTGTCAGACAGACAGACCAAGCTTGGAGCTTGAAATAAAGGGTCTTTGCCTTTACATATGGGATTTGGTCTTCATGGTGGTCTTTTAAGGGTCCCCACAATCTGGGCATAACACTGACCAAAGTAACTTGGGAGAGGAAAATGTGCATTTCAGCTTCCACATTGAGGTCATAATCCATCATTGACAGAAGTCAAGGCAGGAACTCAAGACTGGAACTTGAAACAGAAACTGTACGGGAATGCTACTTACTGGCTTGTTATGTGGCTGGGCTCTCTCACATTAATCAGCAATCAAGACACATATCCACAGGCATATGTGACCTGGGTAATTCCTCAGTTAAAGTCCCCTCTTTCCAAGTGATTCTAGATTCCAACAATAAAGACTAACCAGCAGAGTAACACACCAGAACTTCTAACTCCTATCAGTAACTTACTACCCACAGGCCAATCTTTCCTTTTTCCACCCTCCTTTGACTCTTCCCAACCTCTGATAACTGCCATCCATACAAGTGACATCATGTAGTACTTGTCTTTCTATGCCTGGCTAATTTATATAACTAAATGATCTTCTGTTCTTTCTATATTTTTTTCAAGTAGGGTTTTTAAATATTAGATCAATATTTTAGTACGTGTACATTTTCTTTATGTGTTCATTGTATTCAGACTTTCCTTTGGGCCACCAGCTCACAAATAATGACACAGATTTATTATTAATTATGAAACTTGACCTTAGCTTAGACTTTCACCCAACTAGCTCTTATAACTTAAATTAACCTGTTTTTTTTTTTTATCTACATTCTGCCACATGACTTGGTTACTTCTCTGTACCCTATGTCTGACTTCTTCAGTGTCTCGCTGGCACCCCTTGTGAGCCTAGATTCATCCTGAGTTCCTCTCAGGATGTCTAGAAGTCCTGCATATTCTGTCTTGCCTAGCTATTGGCCATTCAGCTCTTTATTAAACCAATCACAGTAACACATCTTCACACAGAGTAAACAAATACTCTCCAATATTTCCCCCTTTTTGTGTAAATAAAAAGGAAAGGGTTTAACTCTAACAGTAAAACTCTATATAATAAGAACAATTATCCAGGAACACAACCAGTTGCAGGCCAGCAGGCCAGCAGGCAGGACTCCTACAGGCAGGCCCAAGTACCATTATCCCCCACTGGACCTTATAACCTACAAGCCCCAGTCCACCCGCAAATCCACCCATCCTCCAAGACCACAGTTGCTCCCTGAGACACAGACTCTGCCAGCCCTGATTGGACGAAGAGTGGCTCCCTGAGACACAGACACCATTTGCACCAATTGCAGGAACAGATGGGTAGACTAGTGCAAGACTACATTCAACAACATAAAGAGCAATAAGGCACCACCAGAACCTAGTGGTTCTACATCAGCAAGACCTGAACATCCCAATGTAGAAAAATCAGAAGAAATCGATCTTAAAAGTAGCTTTAAGAAGATGATAGAGGCCTTTAAAGAGAAAATGAAAAAATCCCTTAAAGAAATTGAGGAAAAGATAAGCAAAAAATTGGAAGAAAACAATAAATCCCTTAAAGAAAGGCAAGAAAACCAAGAAAAAGCAATTAGATGAGACAGTATTCCCAGAATTGGAGCAGTATCTTTTCAGAGTTTCCTCAGCTGCAGCAATAGCCTGAAAAAAAAAATGTTCTTATCCAATCAGAGGTCTAAAACTCTGCTTAAATTCCTTGATGTAGTTACCAAATCAAAGATGCTGTTTGGAGAAAAAATAGTACCCTGGTATTGTGATGAAGACTGGCTGTAGAAGGAAGTTGTATCTCATTTCCCACATCAACCGGATCCTGCTGTCCCCATCCTGTAGCACTCCCTGCCCATGGTCTCTTTCTTTCCTGTTTTCTGCAGATGTTGTACACTCACGTCTGAGGATTTGGAACTAGGAATCACAGATGAGAGAGAACATGCAGCATAGTTTTTTCTTGGTTTTGGTTTATATAATCAACATAATAAATATATTCTTTTTCCAGGTCTACCCATTTACCTTCAGATTTCATTACTTTTTTTTAAAAGAGATGAATTGTATTCCATAGTGTATATATACTACATCTTCATTATCTTCGAATCTGTTGAAGGACATTTAGGTTGTTTCCATTCCTTGGCTATTGTAAATTCCTGTACCAAGAACTACAGGCAGCTGGTCAGCAGTGGAGCATGCCTTTAATCCTAGCAGTTGGGAGGCAGTCTAGTCACCTTTTCTATTGCAGACAGATCTCTGAGTTTGAGGCCAGCCTGATCTACAGAACGAGATCCAGGGTAGGCACCCAAATTCGAAAAAAACAAAAAACAAAAAACTACAGGCAACTAATGACTGCTGGGAGGAGAATTAGTCTCTCCCAACTTACTGGTTGTCTATTGAAAAGTGGTCATCTTTGAAACCATATGCACACAAACAACAAAAACAGACTCAGCAGGGTGTGTGTGTGTGTGTGTGTGTGTGTGTGTGTGTGTGTGTGTGTGTGTGTAGACACATATGTATGTATGTATGTATGTATGTATATAACAATAATAATAAAAACAGGCTAGCAACTTGAGAAGAGTAAAGAAAAGGTAGCTGGGAGGGACTGGAGAGAGGAAAAGGAGGAAGAAGGATGTAATTATATTTCAATTAAAAGCATTTCTTTTAACTAGGAGGTGAAGAAACATTATTATCACTAAGCAAATCTAGACATCCAAAGTGGAGAGATATCTTGGTAAGTTGTAGGTGGCTACTGCTTTTCCAGAAACCAAAGTTTTTGGTTCTCAGCACCTCAGTTGGGCAGCTCACAGCTGTATTTAACTCCAGCTCCAGAGGATCGATCTAACACCCCTTTCTGGCCTCTGAGGACGTCTATGTATATGAGCATACACTTACACAGACACTGTCTGAGTCTTAGTTACCTTTTCTATTGCAGTAAAGAGTCACCATAACCAAAGCAACTTATAAAAGAAAGCATTTAATTGGGGGTTTTGCTTATAGCTTCAGGGAGTCAGTCCATAACCATTATGGCAGGGAGCAAGTCAGCAAGAATGGTAATGCCGAAGCAGTAGCTGAGAGCTTTCATCTTATCCAAAAGTGGGAGGGAGGAAGGGATGGGTAGGGGGAAGAGGATGAGGAGGAGGAGGAGGGGGAAAAAGAGGAGGAAGAGGAGGGGGAGGGGGAAGAGGAGGAGGAGAAGAAGAGGAGGAGGAGGAAAAGGAGGAGGAGAAGGAGGAGGAGGAGGAGGAGAGAATATGGTGTTGGTATGGGCTTTTGAAACTTCAAAGCCCACCCCCAGTGATATACCTCCTCCAACAAGGCCACTATGGTGATATTGTGTTCCCCAATATATTGTGCATCCTAATAAACTGATCTGGGGTCAGAGAACAGAACAGCCATAGACATAGAGGCCAGAAAATGGTGGCACATACACCTTTAATCCTAGCGTTCTGGAGGCAGAGATCCATCTGGATCTCTGTGAGTTCAAAGCCACACTGGGAACAGCCAGGCATGGTGACACATGCTTTTAATCCCAGGAAGTGATGGCAGGAAGCAGAAAGGTATATAAGATGTGAGGACCAGGAACTAGAGCCTGGTTAAGCTTTTAGGCTTCTAGCAGCAGTTCAGCTGAGATTCATTCGGATGAGGACTCAGAGGCTTCCAGTTCAAGGATACAGGATCAGCTGAGAAGGTGGTGAGGTGAGGTCAGCTGTGGTTTGTGTTCTGTCTCTCTGATCTTCCAGTATTCACCCCAATACCTGGCTCTGGGTTCGTTTTTATTAGTAAGACCTTTTAAGATTCATGTTACAGGCTACAGCTTCTAATCCTTCCCAAAACAGTTCCACCAACTAGTGAACAAGAATTCAACAACGTCAGACTATGGAGAGGCCATTTTCTTCCAAACCACCACAGACATGCATACACAGACATAAATAAAAATAAATCTTTTTGAAAAATCTTGAAAGCTATGCTACTTTTCAAATAATACTTGTCCATTTTGCTACTACAGCTATTCAGGACAGGAGATTAAAAGAGGGGCTTATTTGTGACATCATGTTGTTCCTGTACTACACTGGCAAAGTCTACTTACTGGAATATCTGAAGCTCGTGGGATTTTCCTTGTGCCAGAAAAAAATAGGTTTCTATTTTTAGCCTGCAGCAATGTATCTGAGAAAAACCATTGCCTGTCCTCAAAAGCCTTGAACCCTAGCACTGACTCAGCCTCTGAGAATCAATTCTTTCCGGTATTCATTTCTGGAAAAGAGGAGGTTTTTCTACTCGGAAGATTTTCCTCTGTCAAGTAATTTTCCTCCACAATCACATAATTTAGACTTTCTAAAAGTTGGTTGTATTCATATTAGCATGTAAGAGACTCTCCATTCACTTTTATAACATGTAGTGAATGATACTTGAATTGTTTAAGTCACCTACAGTTAACAATAAGTTCTCCATGGCAGCTGTGTCCTTTTATTGCAACATCACAGATGAACATTTTCCTCTCAACATGAGTGTCCTGATGTGGAGAGGGATGCATTTCTGTATCTGGTTTCAAACCAGGGCATTGGAAGTTTCTGTAATATCTAGTGGAGGTGCTTCTTGAATTTTTGTTAATCTTGGTGTCTTTGGTGAAGCAAATTCTTTAACTCCTTTATGTTAGTTTATTCTTGTCCTTCAATATCATAACTGGTGGTAGTTGGAACATGCCTGAAAACAAACAGTAATAATCATCACTGACTGTGGAATTTTATCCAGGGAATGGAAGCCATGATTATAGATCATCAAGATAGAAGATACTTGATCCCTTATACACTTAAGAGCCCTGGATTAGCTCCTTCCAGATTGCATAAAAGAAATAAACTTCTATCCCATTTAAGTCATTGTTATTTTGGTGATTTCAGTTCTTGTGCACTGGCAAAGAGCAATTCTATTATTGTTGCCATTCCCCTTGGTAATTAATACTGGGGCTATCCACAACCACTGACTAAATATAACCATATATAATCCTCCAAAGCTAAAGAAGAAAAATTATGTTATGAAAAGATACATGTGCTTAACTTTCTTAAGGTATGAAACAAAACATAGATAAATTCAGATGATAGGTGATAGAGTTGATAAGTTAAAATAATAATGACAGACATAGGTTTAGGATACAAAATGGAGGCTGGAGAGATGGTTCAGCAGTTAAGAGCACTTGCTGCTCTTACAGAGGACCTGAGTTGATTCCAAGTGCACATCAGGCACATCATACCTGCCTATAACTCCATCTCCAGGAAGTCTGATGCCTGTTGTGGCCTCTTTGGGCACTGCAACCGTGTGCAAATTACACATACACACACTTAAATAAATAATAACATTTTTATAAAAAATACCAAGTTAGCAAGGAACAATTAATTGCATTCAGAAAGAAAGGGTATTCTAATAGAAAAATGAATAAAATAAGCAGGTGACTCAAACAAAAACGCAATCCACATGACTGATAAGCATTTGAAAAAATGATAAAACATCAGTAGCAAAATGAAATTAAAGTAATAACGAAATATTGCTATGTGAAGTACCAAAAAGGTTTAAATGATGTCACCTCTGAGTCTTTTGCCTGAGATGCCAGGTCCTAGATCTGGGCATCTCAACCTCCCAGAAATGGAAGAAATAACTTTCTGATCTTTATAAATTACTCACGTGGACTATTGTGTTACAGAAGTATGAAGGAGGCTAGAGCAGAGACATCCTATGGATGAGAAAGCTACACCACAGAGAGAACAAAGAATACCATCCAGTTCAAGAAGACAAATTGGGATTTATACTTATGCTGTCTAACATCAGAGGCTATGTCCTTTCTCATAAGGCAGGATAAGATTTATCTACAGTGACATAGTTTTATGACCCCTCCCTGAATAGCATATTGTACATATTGAGAAATTCCAAGATATGCTCAACACAAAATAGTAGTGATGAAGTACATCCCATGCATTGCATAGGTATGGGTCGAAATAAATGAATGTTATCTAGAGCAACATAAAATCATAATCTTTCTCTCAGTCTGTGGGGAAGGCTTTGCCCTGGAGGAGATTGGAATGGGGGCGGGCTGGGGAGAAGGTGAGGGGGGCGGGAGGGGGGAGAACAAGGGAATCTGTGCCTGTATGTAGAACTTAATTGTATTGCAAAATAAAAATTTAAAAAAAAATCATAATCTTTCTCAATAAAAGCAACTCAACAGATGAGGTTTTTTGCAAGGAGAGTCTTTACAGGTATTTCCATGAAGACCTACCCTGGGAAAAGATACACACAAGGGCAAGCTTTGCCTCTTCTGGGATGTGATATAGTGCTGGGAAGTATTGATGCCTAGGTCACCAGTAAAAGGCTAAGCAGGGCTGCTCATGGGGCTGGATTGGTAGACAAATCTAATGAGAACTTAGTAGCAATCACTGTTGGCTTAATGGGATCACTTTGCTTCCTTATTACAGGAAACACCTCTACTCTGGCCTAGTTCAGAATGCATTCACTGAGAAGAAATGCAAACTAATTTAGATTCACTGCATTTGATCTCTTTTCTAAATCTTGTTGATGAAATAAGGAAACCAGAACATCAGTCTTCACCTTTGCCTCAGCTGCATAATTATGTTCATTGACATCAAAGCAATGCACTTTGGGATAGATCAGATGGGCTCAAACTTTTGACTAGGTGTCAGCAAATTCCTTCCACTAGAGAAAACATTTGAGCAAGGAGGGCAAGTACTGTGCTGATGCATGAGTAATTCAAACTCTGCTCTAATATTTTTCTAATTAGCTGGAAAATGTGAGCATTGCAATTATTGGCCCATTTCAAGTAATCTGGTTGCAGTACAAGTCTAGGTGTTTCTACTCTAGAGGATGATTTTTCTAAGGATAAGTCCTGTGCTAGCTTTCTGTCACTGAGACAAAAATACCTGAGAAACTCAAGGATTTGACTCATGGTGACAGAAAATTCAGTCCATGGTTAGGTAGCTCATTGCCTTTTGGGCCTATGATAAGGCAGGCAGTCCATCATGGCAGAAATGTGTAGTAGAAGAAAAGTACTCACCTCATAGCCAGAAAGCAAAAAGAAAGAAAGAGGCTGGGGACAAAATATACCTTTCAAAGGAATATCACATTGAGCATTTTCTTCCAACGAGGACCCACCTCATAAATTTTCTATCATTACCCAGTAAGTTATGAGTACATAAACGGATTAACCCCTTCACTGAAGTCAGAGCCTGCATGATCCAGTCACCTCCCTAAGGCCCACCTCTGAACACTGCTGCTGACGCTAGGACCAGGTCTCCAACACATAAGCTTCTAGGGTATTAGAGATCTAAAGCAAAACAGATACTTGCCTTATTCTCTGATGCTCATCCTGTGACAACAGAAGAGCCAGCTACTCAACAAATGGATCATGAATTAAGCTGAGAGATCAGAGCATATTAACTTTGCAAGAGAATAGAAATGGGAAAAGGAAACAAAAGAAAATTGTAGAAGAGGAAAATTAATTCCAGACTGGAAAGGGCTACCTTGTTGTTTAGTATGTAGTATGCATTAAATGCAAATACTGCATAGTACTCTGTGCCTCACAACATATATCAGGTACCTGATTAGCATGTGTTAAAATTTAAATGTGCTTGTTGGTGGCACACGCTGATTATTAAAGTGCTTCGTGGAGAGTTGGTTTATCAAAGCATTGCTGCATGAGTCTAGCTTTAATGGCCTAGCTCATCCACTAGTGTACAGCTTCATCATGAGAGCAGTCATCTTGCTGAATGACATTTTTGAGAGATGCTGGAATTGTAAATGAGAAGTTTGTAACTGATACTTGCTGCTTCTTTTTTTAAAAAAATCACTATTAGACATGATAAAAGGATAAAATGAAAAGAGACATGTTTGGCAATCATATGCCTTTAATTCTAATTATAGATCTTTTTAATAACTCAAAATTAGTGATGTGATTTGCTTTTTTAAAAACTCTGTATACATTTTTTTTCTATGCAGCAGATATTGGTAAAATCTATCTTGAAAACCATCTTTTAGATCCAAAGGCAGACAGATAACAACCAACACTATAACTCATGGCATGTGTTTCCTGTATCTTTACCTGTTAAAGATAAAACCAACTCCATTTATTTATTTTTCAATATGTAAATGTACAGGATGGGCATGAAAACATTTAACAGAAATTATTCCCTTACATTATACCACTCATTGAGAAACATCTAGCAATATCAAACCTTTTAGCTGGAAAGTGGATTTTTTTGCTGTTGTTTTGTTTTCTCCCAGCAAACCCATTCTTTGATAATTCTACCATATTCAAAGAGAAGTTTCTCGATTGTTGAGATCACTGAGTATGAAGTGTGGACAATTGATATCTGCTGTCTACTAAGGAGTAGGGGGCAGAAGGGCTTTCTTTTGTTTATAGTGGTGCTTACTGGTTTACTTCTGGTTGATACTTTTTTAAGTAAGCAAGCATCATCTGTGAAGTTCTCGGTTCCTACCTGACTATAGAAAACAATAATTGGGAGTGCTTGTGTTGGAAAAGAGAGGCTAGGGGAAGTAAATAAACTCAGGAGAATACTGTAAGCTCAAGGATTTATCATATATATGTGTGTGTGTGTGTATATATATGTGTGTGTGTGTACATATATTTTGAATACCACCAAGTATTTGTAAAATTATGTTTTACACCAAATCATTAGTCTGAAAATATCTTAGCTAATTATCACTTTGAAATTCTTTTGCTATGACCCAATTACTTTTCCTCATTTTCTAAACTATTTCCTCACATTTATGTAGGTTCAAGGTCACTTGGAATTAAGACTGCCCCCAGCAGCCAGGGGCATATAAGTGTCCTTTTTATTTCTATGATGTAAATGTAAATGGTGGACAGTTGCTGGGAATAGCCTTAGAAGTCGTGGTTCTTTTTAATCTCTTGTTTTTCTAAGTGTAAGTAGAGAAAATTCTCCAACAGAATTTGAACTGTAACTTTATCCAGGGAATGGGAGCCATGATTATAGATCATCAAGATAGAAGATACTTGATCCCTTATACACTTAAGAGCCCTGGATTAGCTCCTTCCAGATTGCATAAAAGAAATAAACTTCTATCCCATTTAAGTCATTGTTATTTTGGTGATTTCAGTTCTTGTGCACTGGCAAAGAGCAATTCTATTATTGTTGCCATTCCCCTTGGTAACTAATACTGGGGCTATCCACAACCACTGACTAAATATAACCATATATAATCCTCCAAAGCTAAAGAAGAAAAATTATGTTATGAAAAGATACATGTGCTTAACTTTCTTAAGGTATGAAACAAAACATAGATAAATTCAGATGATAGGTGATAGAGTTGATAAGTTAAAATAATAATGACAGACATAGGTTTAAGATACAAAATGGAGGCTGGAGAGATGGTTCAGCAGTTAAGAGCACTTACTGCTTTTGTAGAGGATCTGAGTTGATTCCAATCACCTACATTGAGCAGATCACACCTGCCTATATAACTCCAGGAGTTCTGATGCCTGTTCTGGCCTCTGTGGGCACTGTAAGCAAGTGCACATACACGTGCACTTAAATAAACAATAACATTTTTGAAAAAAATACAAGACAAACAATAGAGAATTGTATTTGAAAAAAAATTCTCTAATAGAAAAATGAATAAAAGAAACAGACAAGTCAAGAAACAGAAATAAAAGACAATCCCCATGACTGATAAGCATTTGAAAAAAATGTTCAAAAATTTTAACAGGAAAATTGAAATTAAAGTAACAAGGAAATACTACTATTTAAGTGCCCCAAACAATAAATGATGTCACAGCCTAGCCTTTTGGCCAAGACCAAGTGCAATGTTTGTTATTGTTTATGATAATATTGGGCTAGAGTGGAGCCTCAGTGGATAAAGGAACCTGCTACCAAGGCTGCCTGAGTCCCTGGAAGTGGTGTGAATGATCTGACTCTTGCAAGTTTTCCTTTCATTTCCACACAAGGGCAATGGCACATGAGTACCCCCAACCACACACACACACATATGCACACTTACTTACTCATATATGCACACTCCCACATAAAATATATAATGAAAAATTGATGAGAATGCCTATCACTGTCAAAAGCAGAAGAATAATTTTATATAGTGTGTTACTGAGACAAAAGACATGTGGATAAAAATATTGAGGAATTCACTCAAAATCAGTAACTGGAGGCTAGGAATGTAGATCAGTACTAGAATGCTTGCCTGGCACATGCAACACCTTAGGTTCCATTCTCATCACCACAAAATAAAGTGTTTAACTGGGTTCCTATATGGGAGGGGTAATATAGGATAGTCTTCATAGAAGGTTAGAAGGATGCAAGGTCTGATTTGGGTTGTATCAAGAGAACAAAGACCTAGTCCAGTCTCATAGAGGCTCCACAGATATTGGTCCACAGTTCATGAGTTCCCACTTGTTTGGTTTGGATGTCTCTGTATGTTTCCCCATCACAGTCTTGATGTCCTTTGCTGATAGAATCTCTCTTCTCTTTCTTCAACTGGACTCCTGGAACTCAGCCTGGTGCTTGGCTGTGGGTCTCTGCATCTGCTTCTATCAGTTACTGGATAAAGGCTCTATGATGACAGTCAGAGTATTCACTAATCTAATTACCGGGGTAGGCTAGTTCAGGCACCCTCTCTGCTATTGCTAGTAGTCTAAGGTGGGGTCATCCCTGTGGATTCCGGGGAACTTCCCTATCACCAGTTGCTCCCTTTCCCCATGATGTCTCCCTCTATCATGGTATCTCTTTCATTGCTCTTTCATTCCGTCCCTGTTCCAGTTCGACCATCCCATTCCCTTATGTTCTCACCGCCCGTCTCTTACCCTCCATTGTCTCCCCTCACCCCCAGACTACTCATGGAGATCTCATCCATTTCCCCTTCCCAAGGCAATCCATGCGTCCGTCTTGGGATTCTCCTTGTTAGCTAGCCACTCTGGAGCTGTGGGTTGTAGTTTGGTTATCCTTTGCCTTTCATCTAGTATGTGCTTATGAGTGAGTACATACCATGTTTGTCTTCTGAGTCTGGGTTACCTCACTCAGGATAATATTTTCTGGTTCCATCCATTTGCCTGCAAATTTCATGTTGTTGTTTTTTTACTGCTGAGTAGTATTCCGTTGTGTATATGCGCCACATTTTCTTTATCCACTCTTCAGTTGAAGGGCATCTAGGTTGTTTCCAGATTCTGGCTATTACGAACAATGCTGCTATGAACATAGTTGAGCATGTGTCCTTGTGGTGTGATTGAGCATTCCTTGGGTATATGCCCAAGAGTGGTATTGCTGGGTCCTGAGACAGTTATGTAGCTTGATCTGCTTAAGAGGGCCCCTGGGAGTGGGATCAAGACCCATCCCTAGGGCATGAGTGGGCTTTTTGGAGTCCAATGCCTATGGTGGGACACCTTACACAGTCTTGGTGCAGGGGAAGGTGCTTGGACCTGCCTCAACTGAGTCTATCAGGCTCTGCTGACTCCCCACAGGAGGCCTTGCCCTGGAAGAGGTGGGAATGGGGGGTGGATGGGGGAGAAGACTGGGGGTGGGAGGAGGGAGAAGAGGGGATCTTTGGTTGGTATGTAAAATGAATAGAACATTTCTTAATAATAATAATAATAATAATAATAATAAAATAATAATAATAATAAAGAGAACAAAGACAAGCCAAGAAACTTGGAGCTTTAGAATGTGTCTGACTTATTTCCACATAAAATTGTAAAATTTCCCTGTAAATTTTAAGTGAAATGATTTGTGTTCATCAATATATTTTAAAAAACCTTCAAGGGGGCACCTATATTAGAAACAGATATTAAATTTTACTGTCAAATTGTTTCTGAGGATTTGACAACTTGAATACGGCAACTCTCCAGAGAACTGAGCTCTCATAAGATTTTTAAAAAGACATATACTTGATATGCAAGTCCCTGTTTAAACTCTTGTTCTCTATTCAGCCCGGGGACAAAGCTACTCATCCCTACACACTGCTGGGTTTGCCATAATGACCTCATAGGCCAAATCTGAATCTCCAATTTCATTACATGACTACCTACCCCATACATTGAGCAATTACCAAATTCGAACTATGCACAGCCCCATCTCACAGATTTTGTCCTTGGGATGTTTTTTTTCTAGCCAAAGCCACCCACACTGCCATCACTACGTACTTTCCCCCTTGTGGCCTCAGAATACTGGCTGCTAGCTCTCCTGACTGGTCACAAATGGAAACAGGCTCACAACCTTTAACAGCTGTCTCTCATCCGTTCCAACTTAAGCCCTTCTGAAAACCAGTCTGGTCAGTTTCCTCTGCATTTTGAATCCCCAGCTCCCCGAGGAGGATTGCTGTTAAGTCAAGTTGTTGTGTCTGTTTTATCTGGATGAATTCTTGTTTAAAACATCCAAACACACCACACCCGCTTTTTATTTCCAGCCTTTGAGCACACAGCACAATGGCCTGTGATCTCCCAACGGTCACCTGGAGAGCTTTAATGTCCGTGTCTTCTAAAGCAGCAGCCAGCCAGGATGGGTTTTCTCTTGCTTCATCCTGTCTACTCTGGGTTTCTGTGAGGTTACTACTGCCAGCTCACTCATTCTAATTAAATCACATTCTTGTTAGCAGTAACAAAGGTCATCACGCCTCGAATGCCGTGTTGGCACATTTTCGGTCTAACCGATCATTTACAATCATTCAGCACTTCAGCATTTATCACGAGCTTGCTGTTGCCCTTGAAGCTTTCATACTAAGGAGGCTTTAGGCAAAGGGCTCAGTACTACTTCCTTTTCCCATCAATGGGAAATGATTACTTCATTGCTATGGAGGAGTAAATAGTTTTATGGAACCGGCCCACCATTAATAAGAACTGATTACATGAGCTATTGTCTATTACTTGGGGTTTCCCTTTTTACTGTCACTTCTACAAAGTTTTGTTTTGTTTTTTTCCAGGCAAGGTTTCTCTGTGTAGCTTTGCCACCTGTCCTGGAGTTCTATCTGTAGACCAGGCTGGCCTTGAACTTACAGAGATCTGCCTGCCTCTGCTTCCTGAGTACTGGAATTAAAGGCATGTGCTACCACTACTTGGCTCTACAAAGTTCTTTTAAACATGATTCAGACAATCTTTGGCCCCAGAAGTCATTTCAGGTTGCACAAAATGCTTTCAAATCTTCTAAGAGTGACTCAAAGTCAAAACCCTTGACAGCTTAATTTATTATCATTATTGTTATCATCATCATCATCATAACTACTAGCTAGGAGCTTCACCTAGAGACTGAGAAAGTGTCCTACATGTTGGAAGAGATAAATAGCAATAAATTTCCTTGGCTAGATGAAGGCCTTTTAAAAACTGCAATTTGCGTGGGGAGGGAGAAATAAAAAAATATTTGATCTCTGAGTTGCTAATTATATATTATAATGGCTAGAAAAAAGCAAGTTTGACTTCCAACATTTTAGGCTCAAATCGTGTCTCACTGGCTCAGCTGAGCTTGGTGGCACCACCAGCAATCTGAACTACTTGAGGCAGGAGGATCACAGGTTACAGGTCAGGCTGTGCAACTTATTGGCATTTTGTCTCAAAATTTAGAAGTAAAAAAGAGTATGTGTGTATCTCAGTGGTGGAGCACTTGCTGAGCATGCGTGAGTCCCCAGTTTTAGTCACTTGTCACACTGAAGAATTAAGTGAGTAAAGAGTTATTAGTTTATCACTTTTACCTGTTTCTTTATTTGTAAACTAGGAATAACAAAACCTTTCTTATACTGTTGTTATGAGGTTTAAGTGAGGTCACACATGTAGGTAACATAGAGTAAGGATTGGGACATAGTTTGCCCTTAATAAATTTTATGTCCTAGTATTCCAAATATGACCTAAATAAGCAGTAGAGATTGCTAGTGAGTATTTTCTTGCAAGGATTTAAAATTGCTGAGACCACTAACTGCTGGGCTTACTCTAGAGCCAGGGACTCCGTTGTTGCTTCTCTTATTAATGTTGCCTAATCTCATTATGCAGCAAACATTTGGAGAATGGGTCAAATTAGCCTGTGGGTTTCAGTTCTCGAAATGGAATTGTTTTCTGGCATCTCACAGACTTCTCCTAGAGACATTTTGGGTGCCAAATTCATATCCATGGGTTCAAGTTCTCAAAAACCAGCAGACAAATTTAGAAACAATGTCAGAATTGACTGAGGTTGTAACTGTTGACCTTGACAGGAGTGTATAAAGTCTGGCTTAGCCCAGGTCTATGCGTTTCCTTTGGTCTCTGAAAGGTAGGTTTTTGTCTCTCTCCACACCAGCATTATTAAGTAGTATGTATGAAAGTCTGCTATTTTTACTAATCTTTTAACCACAGTGTTATTCATTATATGCAAAGTAACATGTTAATACAATTTGTTAACAAAATGGTATGATTGATCTAAGGTAAGACTTTTAACAACACAATTTATTTTCAATTATTACAATGTGAAAAATGCACATCCATTATTGTACATATGCTGAAGACCATCTGTTGACAAGTCTTCTCTTCTGCTAGACTTAATTATAGAAAACAGAAGTCAAGTCTTGATAATTCTGGTACCCTAAACATTTTTTCAGCTCTTGGTATTTGCTAGGTATTTTAAAAAAGTGTTTGATAAATTTAATTGAAGTTGATTATCTAAAACCTGCTTTACTTGAAGTAAGCATATCATTGAATAGCTGTGAATATGTGGATTGCAGTTGTACTTAATAAAAAGTCCCATAATCATCCTGAGCTGAGGCCATAGCATTCAGAATACATAAAAACAAAGAAAATGATACAGATAATAGCATAGGTTTACGTGAGCCTTTAAATTTACTAAATATATTTAATGTGTATCTTTTTGTGCTAAATAATACAATCAGCAGTTGTACTGTGCAGATCATAGGTTCCTGCCCTTTATGAATATCACCACACTCTATTACAACTAATATTTACTATCTACCTAATTTGTATTTTGTGGGAGAATATACTTGTTCTGAAGAATAGGCATTAAAAAAACCCACCAGTCTTACTACTCCTAATTTTTTTTCTTCTTAGCATATTAAAAAAAATCTGGAAACTATGGATACTTTCAACATGACTCTACTGATGTTGGATGGTGAATTTGATTTCATAATTTATTTGCTTGTTTTTGTTTACTCACTAATAGATTGCAGAGCCCTGAGCTAGTTGATGTTAAAATTGAACCATGAAAAATTCTGAGATAAAACCAACTCTAAAGTTAGATTCCTGTTGTATTTGTACTTTGGAGGCTGAAACGAGAAGATGGTGTGCTCTAGGAGTGCCTGAATATGTAGTGAAACTCTGTCTGGAAGGACAGAAAAAGGATCCTGGGATAATTCAATGCACATTTCTTGGGTTGAATGTATTTATTTTAAAATGAAGCTACATCCTTAAATATATCTTTCCAGTTCAGTTTCCTTAATTCGGTCAAACATTTGATTTTTATCCCTATACTTACTTTGAAGAATTGAATCCTAGATCTAAAACCACAATTTATAGAAGGAGATGGTGATGGCTTCAAACTGTATGTATTTGTTTATGTGTGTTGGGCGGGGGGGTATGGTTGCCAAGGCACAGATGTGAAAGTCAGACGCTCCTGAGTGTTGTTGGTCCTTGCTTCCCACCATGTTTGAGTCAAGGCTTGTTTGCTTGTTTTTCTGCTGTGTCCTTGGAGCTAGCTGGTCTTGAGGAGTCTAAGCATTCTCTTGCTTCTGCTTCCTAGCTCCCCGTAGGAGTGCCGGTATTACGGAAGTTCATGCTGTAGGTTTGGCTTTCATGAGAACTTTGGTTTATATGGGTTCTGGGGACTCAACTGAGGCTCTCACACGCGTGAAATGAAAGCTTTTATCCCATGCGTCATCTCCCTGCCCTGCCCCACTTTTAAACTCAGCGCATCTTGCCTGTACATACAGGTTAGATCTTGTCTAAAATCTTTGGAATCAAGAGCATGACCCCTCTTTGCCGTGGCCAGTGCAGCTGTGGTCAATATAAGGACCTGAAAAGGAAGGTAATTGTAGACAGAGACACAAAGACACTGGATTCACTGCAGGCATGAACAATTTTTAGTCCTTCCTCTGCTGTTTATGTATCATTTAACTAGCTACTAAATACAGGCCTGCAAGCAGAGCTTGAGCAAACAGTCTTTTTGGCCCCTTTCTCTGAGTTCCTTCTTTAGCACTTCCCTGTCCATGTAGTCTTGCCCTCGGTCCCCCTGCCCAGGACATTCCTCCTTAGACAACGTCTCGTGCCTGCAGTTTTCTACTGTGAAATAGTCAAGTTCAATCAAGGTTTGTACCTGAAAAAGGAACAGCAGACCATCTAGACCCCAACACCTCTTAAACTGTACCTCAGCTAGGAGACACTATGGTATTATTCTGTAGTCTTGAGAGATGGATTAGTCTTTGTTAGTTGGTTAATTCCCTAGATGTTTATTAAGGTCCTATCCTGCGCAAAAGGCTACAATTCACTCTAAACGTGTCTTACTATTGAATCCACTAACTTCAGGTCAGGCTGGGCAATTTAAATTTAATCTGTGATGGAATTTAATCAGAATTTTTCTTTACATAAAGAGTAAACTAGTACAATGCAGGGACCCAAGATCTGGATGAAAGATGGAGAAGTGAGGGAGTGTATGGAGGGGTGGCACTGCACTGGATGGCAGACCCAGCAGAAGGACCCAAAGGAAGGAAGGAACTGAACAGAAGTGGCCACAGGGCAGTTGGGGTAGGTCCTGAATGTGCTAGACAGCTTTGTGTCACTGTGACAGAATACTTGAGGAAAAAATACAAGAAAGGAAGGACTTTTGATGATTCGTGGTTCCCTGCCAGCTGGCTCCATTGCTTCTTAGACTAGTGAGGGAGAACAGCACAGTAGAACAGTATGGCAGAGCCACATTGCTCACTTCACGGCAGCCTGGAAGCAAGGAGAGAGGAGCTGGAAACAAAGCATGTCCTGCAAGGGCATGCTCCCAATGATCTTCTTCCTGAAATAGGCTCCGCCTCCTGATAGCCCGTTCAGATCACTGATGGTGAATTTATCAATGGATTCATTAATGGATAAATTTACATCCTTCACATCTAATCACTGCTCAGTGACACTGCCAACTGGAGCCCAGCCTTCGGCACTTGCCTTTAAGGATGTTTTTAAACCCAAACCATAACAGTTAATTAGTAGTCCAATTATTTTTTCAATGTTCTTGATTTATAATTCAATTAAACATTTTCCCATTTCCCCTCAAGGAGATAACCTGCCAGAGGCACCCGCTCTTATTGAGATCCAAATTGCATATGAGTAAATACAATGCAGCTACTATAGCTGCATGGAGGGTGGTAGACTTCTTCATAAAGACTGGGAAATTATGGGTTTTCTACCAAGTAAATCTTTCTGAGGGAAGGCAAAAATGGGATTATCCAGCAGCATGAATATTAGCAGGCATCAGCATTATTGTTTTACACTGTAGTGTACCTAATTACGAGCACTCCTCGGATTTGTAGTGTTCACTGGGGCTTGTATTTCAAATGTGTTTCATTTACTGCCTTGAGACATATGCCCCAGCTTGTTTGGGATCATTTACATGCTTGGTAATTCTCTTCTTCCTCTGTTGACATCTGGAGAAATCCATTCTAATTCTTTCTGGCATGTTGTCTTCACTGTGAACAATCAGAGCAGCTTTGCTAAAAGACACTTAGTGCTTATTTACTGGATAAATATTTGTATTTTCTGCATAATTTGCAGCATAGTTTTCCGGCAATGGAAAGCTTTAAGGGGAAACACACACAGAAGAACTCAAGGGAATCTAATACATTATGATAAAACTAACATGGAAACCTGTCACGGCTGCTGATTTAAAAATTATTCAACTATTTTATCAATTTCTTAAGAGGTATCAATTAAGTTTCTGCTTACAGTTAGGCACTAAAAACCACCATTGTATACAATTCTGCATCCCTTTCCCAAGAAACTTACTGCCCAGACCCAATCTAGATAGATAAAAGCAGTGAGCTATAGACTAACTGTGGTCATCATGGGGAGAATTAAGGGAACATAATCTTCCAGGGAAGGTTACAATCCAAGCAGATTTTTGCTTTGTTGTATTTACATCTATCTACTCAACTGTCATTTTGAAATTTTCCCTCTTTACTTCCTGGTATGGTTTGAATGCGTTAGAAAATTGATGCTCAAACTTATGATGATAGCCCTCATGAATAGACTAGCCCTTTCATGGATTGTAGAGAGAGGTTTATTTATTTATTTTTAATCAGAAAAGCAGGTGCTTTCTGCCATGCTTTCTCTATCATATGATAAGATTTGCCATTTCAGGACCCAGCAAGAAGATCCTTGCCAGACACTAATGATGATGACATTATGCCTTTGAATTTATATATCTCTAGAGTCACCAACTAAATAAATATGTATTTATTCTTTATGGGTTTGTGGTATGCAGCTACAATAACAGAACAGAAACTGAGATACCAGTCTTTACCGGTAGCCTCTGTTAATGGTTTTACATTATCTCAGATTCACAAAATAATTTAGAAAGTAAAGATAATGTCCTACATATTTAGCAGAGCAATTAGAAAACACACAAATGTCTACTGAGAAAGATTAATTAATACTTTAAAGTTTATTACACTTACTTCTTTGTATTTGTATGTATGTAGACGTGTGTGTAGACATGAATGCCATGGTGTATGTGGAGGTCAGAGAACAACTTGGCAGAAGTAGAGTCTCTCCTTCCACCATGTGAGTCCCAGAGATCAAACTCAGGCTGTCACTTGTCAGGGTTGGCAGCAAGTACCTTTAGCAAACACTGAGCAATCTTGCTGGCTGCAAAAGAATTGTTAATAATAATGATTGAGATTTTATATGTATCAAGCAATGTGCCAACTCTTATAAACACCCTACATTTTCTAGGACAGAAGATAAAGACAAATAAGTGTGACAATTTTTTGTAAAGGTATTTGATGGAAAATAAGAGACGTGCACTCAAGGTCACTTTAATTGGGGCTTAAATAGGAGGAGTTGGTTAAGAGTTTGTTGAATTTACAGGCACCAAAACCAAGAGCTGGATCTAAGTCTCACTGGCTACAATTACTAGGAAAGCTACCTCTCTCTTTCCTTCCTTGCTCTCATATATTGCTTCTTCTCAGTCTTGTGACTTTTTCTTTACTGATACCTTTGCTGATTAGGACACATGTAAAAGTGGTAGTTACACTAGAGTGCCAGTCTCAACCTTCAAGTTTATATCACTCCATTCAAGCAGAATGCAGACTGAGAGTGGCCCCTAAGTTCCAAATCCACACCCTAGGACACATTCTGATTGTCCATTTGGAACATGTACTCAAGTATGATCTAATCATCTGCGTCTAGACACACAGGCCTCATTACTGACATACCTATGTCTGGCTTGTGCCTAGGAGTGAGGCCAGACACTTGTCAGAGAAAGGGTAAGCTTCCTGGCAATCTAAGTTGTGCCAAATAAAAGTGGATAACAATGTGATAAATACAGAACAGTAGAACATGGTGATTCACTGAATATGGACATGGCAGGAAAGGAAGATTCAGAGGTGATGCCAAGGGTTCTATCTTTGGGGAATGAGAAAATCAAGGTCAAGGAAGGGACTCTTGGATTCAAGTACTAGGAAATGATGGAGAGAAGGAGTCTGTGTCAGAAAGTTTAGAACAAAAGTATTTCCCAGTGTAGAGCACTCATGTCAAAAGCATCTACTCAGGACATGAGTTGGCGGTTTGGGCTCTGCGAGTCCACGTCTTCCATTACTTAGTCTCCTTCCAGCCTCCCTAATTCTGACCTTACTGTACCAGCACCCCATTTGATAGTGGGTGGAGATTTCTTCATAAAAATTCTCTATAATATAACCATAATTCAAGATGAAGGAATTCATCTTTAGGCTAACTTTCGGCTGACTCATATGCCTGGTAATTCAGTCTTGCCAAAAATTTCTTGATCCAGTGAGTATTTTCATTCATTCCTGCTTCATGCCATCACCCCAACCTGCTTCCCACTTCCAGCCTTTGCTTTCTCTCTACTGCCTTTGGCATTGGCTTGCTGCCTCTGTACACTATCTGATCCAGATAGTCGTCTCCGAAAGGACACTCACATTTTTATGGTTTTATACTCATACTGAAAATGAATCTGAATACTTTCTCTACTTTGTCACCTCATTCTGTGTATGGTATTTGGTACATCTAGAGGCACTAGATTCTACCCTCCATTCATATCAAGAGTCCTCGTGTTTGCAACTTGACGTTTGTCAGTTTTGCCCATTTATGCCACTTGCCAAGGTCAGAACTCTGTGGCTCAAGGTTGTGGTTTGACTTCTACCAGCCTCAAGGACTTTTGTCATTTTAGAGACATTTCCTCCACAGAATTATTAAAATTTAGTCAGTATAAAGACAAATAAAAGCTGGGCTAAGATTGTTATTATATGTCATCACTATTTTATTCATATTTTCTTCTGATATTTAAAGGAATTGATACGTTCGCACAGGTTCCTGAAAGCACTGTTGATCTTAGGCACTGAACCGTCAATGCTTATGGAGAACTTGGCTTTGTTGAAGTTGTATCTTCTTGAGTACAGTTGTGTCATGGCACAGATAGAGAAGAAGCATTCTTTGGTCTGTCTATTATGGATGGTTTATCATTTTAGAACAAGTGCCTCATTTCTACTTTTTCTCCCCACTTCTTTTTTGTAGAACGAATCCTTTCACATGATCGATAGCCTTACATTTTCTTCCTGCCCCCCGTGGATACTTTAAGAATGATGGATCTGTCTGAGTTTGGAGATGCTGCAGCCTTTCTCAGAAGAAATAAGGATGATCCTCTGTTAGAGTCCCCAGCCTTTGATGGTAAGACTTGGTGGAAACTGCGGGCTTGAGTTCATATTATCACTATACGTGGCATAACTATTTACTTGATTGCAATGACCCATTGGTTCTGGAGACTTAACATATTTGAATGGTGGGCAAGCAGATGCTATGAATCTTTGAACAATTGAAGACATCAAGTGTCCAAGCCAGTAATAGAAATTCCCAAGAGAAAGAGGGTGACTGGGAGGAATCCCAGTCCCACATCCCATTTATAAAGCTCTCCGACTAGTATTCTCTTCTAGGAGTTGCCTTAGGTCAAGACTTCCTTAGAAACCTCTGAATTGTCAGCGAAGACATATTTTAGCAGGGGTAGGACTGTGACTTGGCTCTGCACACTGTGAAAAAGAAGGAAGGAAATGATGGAGGCTGAGAGGCTGGAGGTGAGAGTTGGTCTCTGGCTGTCTTCAGACATTCCTGCTGTTGGAACCTGACCCTCTGGCACAGGTCAGCAGGGTTTCTCAGCCAAACTAAAAGAAAGATCATTTAGGAGACTGACACTGAGATTCACAATTTCTTTGTGCTTCAGGCAAAGCCAAAGGTTAATGAGGATTTAGCTTCAAGAAAAAAAAAGGGCCAAGTTCTACATTAAAAATTCCAAGTAAATGTAACCTTTGCCCCCATTCTTTTTTATATATCTGGGCTGCATGACCATTCTCTACATTTCAGCTAGTTGGAGATTTGGAAATCAGATTCACAGTGTGGTTTGACATCAGGTCACCTACATGTCTTAATTCCAAAATTACTTAACAGTGCACAATAAAAACTGAACATTGTTCTGGCACCCAGAATTAGTCAATGTTAGACTTCAATGTGACCAGTTATAATTCAAGCCAATTATGAAGGAAATTGTATTTCCGTCACAGACCCACCAGTCCTGGATCAGCTCCCAGTTTCCCATCCTTGTATTTCATTAGTGTGATTGTATTTCAAAGTAACTAATTATAATCCTTCAAATCAGATACAATAACAGAACAATCCCCCAAAGCTGAGTGGCCATGAAGAGGCCTATCACAAGCAGTGAGGTAACTAAGACAAGATGGTGATAGTGGTACCAGAGAGAAAAATCAAAATTGGACCAGTATAGTAGAGATAATTGGATCATTCATTTCATAGAGTCAACACTATAAATGATTGCTTAAAATAGAGTGATCAACATAGTCTTAATTAATTTTATTAACATACAACCCTTCTTTATGGATATTCACTGGCAGCAAAAAGATGAAAAATCACCAAAAGTTGTCTATCTCGCTGGGCTAGGTGACAGTAGAGTTTGTGTATAGAACTCAGAACAGTTTGACTATGAGTGTAGCCAACAGTTTTGGCTTCCAGTTCCCTGTTCTTGATCATCTATTTTATACTAGACTAAAGCACCTCATCTTACTGAGCCTTCTTTCACTCTCCTGCCAAAGTTAGATGAAGAAAAAAACACTTGCCCTGCCTACCTTCCTTCATTGTTATTAGGACCAAATAATGCTATCAGTTTGAAAATAAGTGTAGTGTAGTATAATGATACCCAGAAAAGAAACCTAGAACTGCTGGGTGCCAGGGAGGAAGACCAGTAGTTTTAGAGGTAAATATAAGAAGAAAATCACTCCAAAACCAAGTAAATGATTATGTACTACAAGAGATTAAGTATCTATTTAATAAGACTACAAGTTTGAATATAGTTTAACCCCAATTTTATCTCATACCACAGAACAGAGCCTCATAAGAAATGGTACAGAGAAACAACACTGGTCACTTTTAAGCTTGTTTGTGATAGGTTTTAATGTTTTACATCTTTTTATACATCTCAAAATGCTGACCCTCTTCATATCATGAGATATTTAATTAGAGTTGGTTAGCTTACAGGAAATAATATCGGGGAAATAGACAACATTTGAAAGTATTGCTTGACAGCTTACTAACCAGGACAGTGCTGAATTCTAGATGACCCAATTCAAACGCCGTGCTATCTGCATTCACAGCTCTGCATTATTTATGACTAAAAGGAATTAAAGGTTGACTTATTTCATCTACTTTATCTTTTAAAGAAAAGATGCTGTCATGAACTGGGTCTCAGGGAAGGGCTTCTGAAAATTCTTCACTCCTGCTGTTTCTGGGGTTGTTGAAACAAAGAGCTCATCGTGGGGTAGGAGGTGAGCCCTCCTTGAGAGAAGCTCCAGAGAGAGAAAAGTAGCTAAGCACTTGCTAAAGGAAGCATGAGATAATGGAGGAAAACTAATTTAGGAGGAGGGTAATTTGATTTCTAGAGTCATTATTCTAATTACTGCTAATAATTAGCTATGCCACTATTGGCACTGTGGGCAAGTCTTATCCTTCTTCAGAGATAGATAAATAGATAGAAATAGAGAGATAGATGATAGAGAGATAGATAGAGATAGAGAGATAGAGATAGAGAGAGGAGGAGTAAGGGAGAAAGCAGAGAGGGAGGGAAAAATCATCAAATTTCTTTCAAGTGATAATATATTTTGAAATGCATAGCCTTTATGTGCTAAACAGATACTTTTCAGAATCAAATGTATTTTCATACACTAACATAAAAACATCGTTGTTTGCATAAAAGGGACCAAAAATAATAAGTACAACACAAAACCAGCATTAAAAAGCATAAACAAGTAGAAAGGCAATGAAAACTGAGTTACAAAGGATTATCACATCTGCTTACAAAGCAATTTTCAGGGAAAGTTGCTTGTAATTAGGGAAAGGGAGAAAGCAGTGCATTGTAGATTGTTATGGCAAGAAAATAGTGAGCAACAAAGTTCTATGCAGAGACAAGGATGGTGGTAGAAGAGAATGATACCCAATTAATTGCCTCTTTTTGTACACATTCATCCCCATGACCTGCAGCTCACCTTTAGGGGAAGCATCTGGTGAAGGCCACATATCTGAAGAAATGACATATCTGAAACTTTTGTAACTCATATACTAGAGATGTTGGTGGTAACCTGGTTGTCATTCCCCTTAGTCAGAGTTGAAGGGGGTTCTCATCAATGCTCTCCCCTCACCCTTTTTCTTTTTGGGTGAGAACTCTTGTAGCATGCTAAAACTCATTTTCTTTGAAGAGTATATTTCTTTTTTTTTTTTTGGTTTTTTGAGACAGGGTTTCTCTGTGTAGCTTTGTGCCTTTCCTGGGACTCACTTGGTAGCCCAGGCTGGCCTTGAACTCACAGAGATCCGCCTGGCTCTGCCTCCCGAGTGCTGGGATTAAAGGCGTGCGCCACCACCGCCCGGCCGAAGAGTATATTTCTTATTCATCTTAAATGGTTACCTACCTTAGGTGGAAGAGAATTAGTTAAATATTTAAATGAACCTAGAGAGGCGTTCTCATGTATTCACAGGACTTCTAACTTATTTTACCTGAAAGTATTTTTATGGGTTAATTACTTTTGTAGAAGACTTCTTCACTTAGGGATAAGGCACTGAGTGAGGGGACAGAAGAAGGAAAATTAATATATGATAATAAACATGAGTCAATTTTATTATATAACAAAATAATGGATATTATCCTTCTTCTATCTCTTCTTCAATTTAGCATGTCTTTCTCTTATTGGACTTTCATTCAAAGATTAAAATATCATGTGTAGAAATCCTAAGGGAGAAGTCCATTAACACACAGATTTACACAGATGTAACCAGATAATTTTTGAGTGAGTTTATTTGAGGGGACCTGGGAAAGAGTGAGATGATCAGGAGCCTATCCAAGGGTCCAGTGTTGTGCAGTATAGGATGGTGTAGGTGAGTTAGGTAGAGTTTTCTTATAATATAATGATATTGGCAGACCTCTGCTTGCTGAGAATTTTCTTATTCCTTTACAAATATGCATGGGCAAGCAGTCATGGTTAGCATTTATGTTTTTATAGAACTTCCTGACTTCTTATATTGATGACTCCAAGACTTAGCAGAAACAAAACTGCATCAGAATGAAAATGTCCAGTGGAGATTCCCTTAAATACTGTAGTTATAACCTCTATTTCCTCTCTAGGGAAGAAGAAATGCTGGGTTCACGATGGGAAGAATGTTTATATCGAGGCTGAGGTTAAAGAGAGTGACGGTGATGGAAAAGTACTTGTAGAAACTAGAGATGGAGAGGTAAAGAAGGCCTTATTCCTTCTGGGATTGTCTGTGTTACTGTCTAGTCCATCCACTAAGTCTATAGACAAAAGAGTATGATGATATGCATAGGGGAAATAGAGAAATAGATATCTGTGTGTGTGACAAGAGCTCTCTATGTGGTACCGACTGTCCTAGAACTCACTATGTAGACAAGGCTGGCCTTGAACTCACAGAGAACCCTCCTGCCTTTGCCTTCCCAGTTCTGGCATTAAAGACATGTGCCACCAGACTGGGCTAAAATATATCTTTTATTTTCCTGTTCTTGGCAGAGTCTGAGAATTAAGGAGGACAATATCCAACAGATGAACCCTGCAGAGCTTGAAATGGTTGAAGATCTGTCAATGCTGCTTCACCTCAATGAGGCATCTGTGCTTTACACCCTGAGGAGACGTTATGACCATTGGATGATCTATGTGTGTATATAGACCTTACCAGGAAAATCTCATTTGAAACTCATTTTGGCTATACCCCAACCTCTTCTGGTGATATTTTACATTTAGTTCACATATCCTCATATGAACATCCACTGGGAAGTAACTATCTCAACATTTCTTTAATTTTATCTTGTCAGCATGCATGTCATTTCCCGCAGAATGCCATACTACACCTAAGTATGAAGCTTAGAACTCTAATAGGAAGAATCCAAATGCCAGCTCAATTACTTATTAGTTAAGGTTATCTATGCCATTAAAAATGTTTCTGGAGGAAAATGTGTTTGAGATGTTGCACTTCCAACCCAGTTTTGTGTAAAGATAAATCCAGGAATGCTTGTACTAATGTGTATGCAACGCTTACATGCACAAACACAAGTAGGCTGGCATTAGAAATGGATAAACATATAGTCCCATGCACACATTCCTGTCTGTGTAGAGAAAGATAAGCAGTCATTGGGCATTTCCATGGCAACCTGTATCAGCATTTTCAGGAAAGAAGAGTTGAGGCTCTCATGTCTGTGTGTTTATGGTCATAACTGTTGCCATGACTGTCAGATAGTTTATGTATCATTTTAGAACTAGACTGTGTGCTCTTTGGAGAAATGCTTGATTTTCCTATCAAATGCTCAATGAACACTTAAGTAATGAGTCAGTTAATGAAAAAGACATTGGTGGTGCACGTCTTTAATCCTAGTACTCGGGAGGTAAAGGTAGGTGGATCTCTGTGAATTTGAGGCCACCCTGGTCTACATAGTGAATTCCCAGACAGCTAGTGCTATGTAGAGAGACCCTTTCTCAACAAACAAACAAACAAACAAATAAACAAACAAACAATAAATATTTCACTTATGGGCTAGAAACACTGCTAAGTCCAGATTTAGATAGAAATTTGCTAAAAATGGACTAGAATTTATATTCCCTGTGTGTATACCAACTGCTTTATGCATAGAGGTCCAAGAGTAGCTTAAGGCTATTCCTGGCACTGTGAAAGACACTTCTATTGGAGGACAACATAGTAAGCCCATAGGAGAAGATGGGGCTATCTGCTTTTATGACACCTAGTCCATGTTGCTGAGAAAGCAGTCTGTGCAGTCCCAGGTGAAGATGGCTTTCTCCTTTCCCCACACGTCCCCTGTCTTGTTGAACTCCCTGATGTTACCTTTCTATAAAGTGGGATAGTAATGTCTGACTCTCTACATAAGTTAGAGGATTAAATTTTAAAAAACAAATAGAACAGATAATTCAGTGCCTGTCACCAAACTAGCATTTGAGAAACCAACTGATTTTTCCACATTCATTAAGCTCCTGATGGTTAGTTCCTCTTTCTTCTAAACCTATGCTTTAGAAGCAGTACTGAGATTAGGCTCAGATAGTGGCAGTAGGGATCCATTATCATCAAGACTGTGACATGCAATCACCCTAGTCTTCAACTTTTGACTTACTAGGTAACTGTTTTAGTTTCTCTAAAGATTTGTCTCTCAACAAAATTGCCACTGAATGGGTAGTTTAAAAGAACCCTCATTCACATACAGTACTGAAGAAGAGTAGTCTTCAATGAAGTAAAACCAGCGGGGTCTTACTTCTTGTAGAGGCTCTAGAAGAAAAAGCTTCCACCTCTTTGCTGGCTTCTTAGTGCTACTGGTGTTCCTTGTGGTGGTTTCACCTCAATCTCTTTGCAAGAGTTACATGTGGAGGCTCCAGAAATGGCTCAGCACTTTCGAACACTTGAAGATTTTGCAGAGGAACCAGGTTTGGGTCCCAGTAACACCATGGAGGTTCACAGCAGTCTATAACTCCAGCTTCCAGGGATCCAGTGTCCTCTTCAGGCCTCTGCTGGCACCATGCTCATATGCGTGCACATGCATGCATGCATGCATGCATGCAGGCGAATGTTCATACACATAAAAATTAAAAAAAATCGTTTTTTAAAAAGACATGTGTCAGATATTTTAGCAGTTAGTGTATCTCCCAGAGACTGAGAGGTAATCCCAGGTCTTAACGCTGGCCTAACCCAGATATGTCTGCTTCTCTTAGAAGTCCCTTCTCCACAGGAATTCATCTCTCATTTTCCATGTTCTCTTATAAGTAAATATTCAACTAGCCTTACCTGACAGGGGAAGCCCTGACAAACTGATGAGCACAGCTAGTCTGTTTTCTAATCCACTCTGATCTCCCCTCAGACGTATTCAGGCCTCTTCTGCGTGGCTATAAACCCTTACAAGTGGCTTCCAGTGTATCAGAAAGAGGTCATGGCTGCCTATCACAGGAAGAGGCGATCCGAGGCTCCCCCTCACATCTTTGCTGTCGCCAATAGTGCCCTTCAGGAGATGCTCCGCAGTAAGTAGCTGCCCTACAAAATGAGAAAGGAAAATTTCTGATCCACATTTTCTCCAAGTCACCAAAGGACACTTAGGCATTGTGTGGAGAGCATAGATTCACAGCTGTCTCATCTCTTGATGCCTCTGTTTCCTTCCAGATAAAATACAGGCAACACTGTACAGGTCTCCTATGGTTACGGGGACAATTAGTTTGTGCTTCAGAGTGAAAGAATCCATTTGTAGTGCTGGGGCTGGAGGCTGGCCCAGATAATGCCCCCTGTATGTGTCTGCTCTTATTACTCAAGTGTATGCTATACTGCATGACACAAAGGAGCTAGTCTGTAACTATTATTATGCAATGATTCTCAAAAGACTAAAAATGTCAACCATTAGTTAGTTATTCTTTCTATTTAAAGCAAGGAAATAGGCCTAGAATTTACATGTGCATGTTACTGGTAAAGATAAAGATATCTGTTTTATACTGTATCTTTTAAGTGAGGGGTTTGCAAGTGTAGATGAAACAAATCTTTCTCCTTGTTTCTGGTGCTGGAAAGACAGTGAACACCAAACTGATGATTCAGTATTTCACCACTGTGGCAGCTGTAAGTGAGACCAAGAAAAACTATAGGTACAAATATTGTGAATAAGTTCATTCCAGTACATAAGCTTCAATCACAAGAATATCCTAGCACTTTTTTCTTTCTTTCTTTCTTTCTTTCTTTCTTTCTTTCTTTCTTTCTTTCTCACTTCTTTCTTTCTTTTTTCTTGTAGGTGGAGAGAATCAGTCCATACTCTTCACGTAAGTGTTTGTCTCATTTTATTTTTTCCTGCCGTGAAGTTTCAGTGGGAAATAGACACCTATATTTCATTGAGAGTAGAACTTAAATTTGTTACCTTTGACTTGTTTAATCTTCAGATATAAAATGCATTTCAGGTAGGAAAAGATACTCTGCAAGTAGTCATAACATTTCAGTGAGTTCTGTAAATACAGTTTAAGGAAATCTGCCTCCATCATTTAAAGAGACTCCTTCCTTAAAACTATATTATGTAAGCAGGTTTAGTTCCTTCTCAGGGAAGGGGCTTCCAGTCTAGCAAATGATCAACTTCAAAGTTCTCTATGCTGGCTAATTAACCAGAGAAGCTCTATTAACATCCATAGAGTATGCCCATGAAACAGATAACTTGCTTCTTTGAGTAGCCATGGCAGAGTACATATAGTAATACATAGCGTGCCTTTGGAGGATACCAAAAGAGGGCAAACAGGATCTCAGAATGCCTTATTGAAGATTCATTTTGATGGAAAGAGCACTGGGTGGGCATGCTAGTGTGAGCAGGTGAGTGCTGTGGGATGGTCTGTATGTCAAATGTGTTGCTGATTGGTCAATAAATAAATCACTGATTGGCCAGTGGCCAGGCAGGAAGTATAGGCGGGAATAACAGAGGAGAATTGAGAGAACAGAAAGCTGGGTGAGAGAGACACTGCCAGCCGCCATGATGACAAACAGCATGGGAAGATACCGGTAAGCCACGAGCCATGTGGCAAGGTATAGATTAATGGAAATAGATTAATTTAAGCTGTAAGAACAGTTAACAAGAAGCCTGCCACGGCCATACAGTTTGTAACCAATATAAGTCTCTGTGTTTACTTGGTCAGGTCTGAGTGGCTGTGGGACTGGCAGGTGAGAGAGATTTGTCCTGACTGTGGGCCAGGCAGAAAAACTCTAGCTACAGCAGGTGGCTGAGACCCAAGGGGTTATGATGTGCTCAAGTCTGTGGTCTTTCTTGCAATGATGATGACATGTTGTGTAATTGACCCTCTCTTGGTTTCTGTTATCTTAAAAGGGATCATAGGTTTTAGAATTGTAGAGCTAAGTGGCTAGTTCAAATTCAAATCTATGCTCTTTGCAAATAGCATGGACTGGCTTCTGAATTTCATGTACCTAAAGGCAGGCTTGAGCAAATGTATTTGATTATCAAAGGGAAAGGAGAAAACCAAAGCACAGCTTCCTAGTGAAAAAATTGGCAGGTCATTTTCTAAGATAGAGGTTGGATAGGATCAGAATTAGCTAACTTTCATGATATTGATCATCAGAACCAGTTAACCATTTTTCTCCACTTCAAATCACAGAGGAGAATCTGGTGCTGGAAAGACAGTGAACACCAAACTGACGATTCAGTATTTCGCCACTGTGGCAGCTGTAAGTGAGACCAAGAAAAAGCCGGTGAGTGTCTATAACATCATGAATGGTGAAGGTGGCCTCATCTACTGAGACATGGAGACTTTTCTTTGACAAGCTATGGGGAATGAGGAGGAGGAAAGAACCATAGAATAATTAGCAAAGCTGTAGTACTTACTTTTCTCATTTGGTGACAAAATATCTGATACTAAAATTTAAGAAAGGAAGGGCTTATCCTGGCATTCCATTTGAGGATATATACAGTCCAGCACGATGCAGAAGCAACAGAGGCAGGAGCAGGAGGCTGGATAGTCACATTGTGTCATTGTAGCCATACTCAGAAACCAGGAAACCAACAGGAAATGGAGCCAAGCTAAGACTATCAAACATTAAGGTCACCAGTGGTTCAAGTTGATCAGGAAAGCTCTACCTCCAGAAGGATCTACAAGAGTACCACCAGCTTGGGATCAAGTTTTTAAACATGTGAGCCTACAGGGACATTTTACCTTTACACCACCACAAAATATTGAAACGTCTTGTTTTTCATCTTTTCTTTACTGCCTGAGAGGATCATCAGAGCATTCTAAATCAAACCAAAAGCGTGCATTACATACTTTTAGATATCCTTCCAAGAACGTTTGGTTGGCCCTTCTGATCAACATACCTTCAGGATACAAACCTTCTTGCACCGAGTCACCACAACCTTCAATGTTCTCTTCTGATATTTCTAAATCTCTTTAGCTACAATGTTATGTCAGATACCTACACACACACACACACACACACACACACACACACACACACACACACACACACATACACACACACACACACAAAATGGCTTCCTTTGCTCTGAACTCCTTTATCAGATCCCATGCCCAACAGAAAAACCCTTAACTTTAACCATGCAACATTTTCTATAAATGTTACCTTCTTTATTTTTTTTTAAACCATGGTCTCTTGATTTCATTTCTTGTTTTTGTAATAAAAGACCTTTACTAAAGTAACTTAAGGGAGAAAGGGTTTATTTGGCTCATAATTCTAGGTTATTTCAAATAATTATAGTTATTTCAAAGAAATCAAGGTGGCAGGCACTTGAATTTGCTAGTCACATGACATACATTGTCAAGAAAACAGTGAATTAATGTATGTATGCTAATGCTCTGCTCACTCCCACCTTTCCGTGTAGTTCATGATCTAGTCCATGAAATGGTGCTACTTACATGCAAGGTGGGTCTTCCCATCTCAATAACGCAGCTTAGGAAAATCAAACTAATCTAGACAATCACTCATTTAAACTCCCTTTCCAGGTACTTCTAGGTTGCATTAGGTGAATAGTTAAAATCAGCCATCACACTTGATAGCTTTTAATTCAGCTTTAGCTGTAAAGTGAGGATTCATGGTAACTTGGAAGTCATTCTTCCATGCAAAGTAAAATTAGGTAGTGTTAAGTGGTATTCTCAGAACCATTTGTAACCACACAGAAACTGTTAACACCTCTCATCAGTCTGTGTCTGATATTGTCACTTGGTATTTTCAATTCAATGCTGGGTATCACCAGCTACTTCTGCTGTAACAAGTAGGAATTATATCAAAATATAGACTCACTTTGCTCAGATTTTAAACTATAAGACGTTTGCATTCCCATCACCTCATCCCTGAAGTTGGTTGATACCTGCAAGCATCCTTGAACTCTGTTTTTTCCTACATACAGTTGTTTCAGTGTGCATTTTAGTTTTGTTGTTGTTTGGTGTGGACTAATTGGTTTTTATCTTAATTGAGTCTTATGATGTTAAATAATGTAACATGACAACACAACTTAACATGTACAACAGGTCTATGGAATCCTTGCTTATATAGCCTTTTATAATTCTTTGGAAGACAATAGATACATATTATTGAGGTCAAAACAATATGCATACATTGTATATTCTTGAACACCATATACTATATAATTAAACCTATGAAACAGGTCTTTGAGGATGAATTTATAAAAACAATGCAGCTCTGAATTGATGTGGAAGCAGCTGATCTTTCAGGATTATTCTGTGTAAACAGCCCATATACTTGAATAGGCAAAATTCAAATTCAAGATCAATACTATTACTAGCCATTGCTTGGTGTAACAACCCTCTAGATTACCTAGAAATAGTGTAAGGAAAATATAAAATAATAATGACAAGAAATTAATTTATTATCCTAAGACAAATTTCTAGTTTTTTTCTGTTTGTTAATAAACATTTTCTTTATTCACTCGGACTCAAACAAAAACATTACAAACTAATGACAGCCTAAATATTTTCTTAGGAGAAAATATATGAAATTGCCATATTTTATCCTTCCATTTTCTTTGGAATCTCAGTTTCCAAATAGTGTTTTATCACATTTGAAAACTATAGGCCACTAGTTATTGTGGCAGCAATGAAGCTGCTTTTGGAGAGTTTGCTTCAGTGTAAAATCCTGTTAAACTTGATTCAGCTATGCCTCTCTTCCGTGCTTTTAGGGGATTTCAGAAGATCAAATTGTACAAACGAATCCTGTCTTAGAAGCATTTGGAAATGCCAAAACTCTGAGAAACGACAACTCTTCTCGTTTCGTAAGTAGTGCGATAACATCTCAGAACCTATCATTTTTAGGCTATTATAAAATTCGTGTCTGAGCACATTGGTAAGAGAATTCTAGAACAAGGTTTTTGATCAAATTCTATCATGTTGTGACATTTCTCGAAAGAGTTTTACCAGATATGGCTGAGACAATTAAAACTGCTTGTGTCTATGTATTTTCTATTTGGCAGAGTCCATTCATAAGGGATGTAGTTATCTTAACACACATCTCTTTACCTTCACTGTAGGGCAGCTCATCCAGCAAGGTATCATAACGCTTCCTGTATTCTTATATTTTAGAGATTTGAAAATGTTTCTCCTTAATTTCCTATATACTGAAGTCAATTTAGTAGATACTTCCTAATTCTCTTAATTATTCTCTCTGCTCTTGTTTATGAACTCCTTTTCCTGCATATTTAATGGGATTTTTTTATATATATTGAACAAGGTACTTCAATGTGGTTTTTTGATAACTAGAAATCTCACGGTGAAGGAAAACATTTGGATTTAGAAATCAAGCTTTGTAAGTCCATTTTGTTCCAAGAATGAGGGGCAGGGAGCCCCTGTAAAAGTTAAAGAAAACTGAAGAAAGCTTCATGTTTGAATATCTAAGCATAACTAAATAATAGACTCAGGCTAATTGCCTAGTTTCTGACCAAAGCCTAGTGATGCGACATTCCTGTTTATATTGATTTGAACACACTTGTACATTAAACAATTGCTATTTTGAAGATTTGTTAAAATACTGGTGCATGTTTTATGAAATATGAAAGAGGAATATAGAAAAGAGAAAAATGTAAAGGAAAGGATAAGGTCTGGGGACATAGCTAAATGGTGAATTGCCTGGCATGTGTGAAGTCCCAGGATGAGTCCCCAGGAGAGAGAGACAGAGAGTGAGACACAGAAAGAAGGAGAATAAGAAAGGAAATAAAATGAAAGAAAGAGAAGGGGAGGGGAGAGGAGGAAATTAAAGAAAGAATAAGAAGCAGAGATGAAGAAGACGGATAAAGATGGAGGGATAGACAGGAAGAAGCAGACAAAAGTAAAGTATTTTGATAAATGGAAGGAAAAGGACAAAAACAACCCACCAAAAATCCAATAAAAATTAAAAAATTGAGATAGGTTTTAAGAATTATTACTAGGTATGCATGCATCTATACTGGTTTCCCACATACATGTGTGCATATAGGCATGTATGTGTGTGTGTGTGTGTGTGTGTGTGTGTGTGTGTGTGTGTGTGCCATGCGTGTGTGTACACATAAGCATGTGTATGATTGGCTGTGTAGCTGCCATTGTGCTCTGCTTTCTAATATACTGGCTCAGTCCCCCTGTTGTGGCCACTCTTCTTCCCCTGCTGGAACAATGTTTTGCTGTGGTGCTTCCTGGCACAGGAGGACCTCACCAACCCATTTTTTTTTCTCCTACATTCTCATCCCACAAACTGGGTGCCACTGTATCTGGCATTCTGACATAGGTACTGTCAGCACTGAGCAGCTTTTATGCCTTGCTGGATTCTCCTTTTAGGTTTCAATTAAGAAAGAAGAAAGTGGAAAATCACAGTGTATGTTGAGACATAAGCCCCACACAAGCCCCTTGGTCTACTGAGCACACATGAAACGAACCCCTAGCCTTTTGTCCATCTCTCAGTTTTGGCTTATTTTCCCTTTTCTCTTACTTCCTAAACTACAGCAAAAGGGGCTTTTCTTTTGGTTTCAAAATACTTCAAATGTCCCTTTGTTAGAGCTCTTGAGTAGCCATGTACCATCTAGAACATTTCACAATTGTCAGAACCGTATTTATTCTTGTTATTAGGTGTCTAATTCCTCAGGAGTTCCTTAGATCATGGTGGATAGTCGCTGAATACTGGATGAGTGAATGAGCATGCTGAGAAGATTCTGCATTCTTCCTTTTCAAATAAGAGCACTGAGGTTCACACAGTTTCTACAGTGCACATGAAAACACACAGGCAGAAACTGGCAGATGTGGGCCTGGACACAGTCAGGACTGCTGTAGTCTTGGTAATCAGTGCAGCTCCCTCTAGACCAGTGGTTCTCAACCTTCCTAATGCTGTGACCCTTTAATATAGTTCCTCATGTTATAGTGACCCCCTCAAACATAAAATTATTTTCACTGCTACTTCGTAACTGTAATTTTTCTACTGTTATGAATTGTAATGTTAACATGTAATATACAGGATATTTGATATGTGACCCCCGTGAGGGGGTCATTCAACCCCAAAAGGATTGTAACTCACGGGTTGAAAACTGCTGCTCTAGACATTATCTTATCCTTCTCATCTCAATACCATCTTACATTTTATTTTTCAATCTTTGGAGTATATAGTCACTTTGAGGATGATGTAATCAATGAAGCCTTTGCAATTGTTCAGAAAGTTTGGATGGGACACTGCGTTCTGTTTCTACCTAGGGAAAAGTCATCAGGATGCATTTTGGTGCAAGAGGCACACTGTCATCTGCAGATATCCAGATCTGTAAGTAGCCATTGCACTATCTGGCTGTTTTCTTCTAGGTTTTGTAAGACTGTTCAAGCATGAATCTTTATTCGTTCTTGATCCTTCTAGATTTTCTAGAAAAATCCCGGGTGGTTTATCAGCAGCCTGGAGAGAGGAATTACCATATCTTTTATCAGATTCTGTCTGGAAAACAAGAACTTCAGGGTAAGTGTTAGACTGGAGCCCACACGTACTCTAGAAAAAGGACAAACAGATTCCAAGGGAGAGAGAGTACTGTTTTAGTAAGTCTCTTAGTAGTTTTAGACCACAGTTTATTCATCCTACAGTAGGAAACTTAGGCACTTACAGAACCAATGGGGGTAGAATAAATGGCAACATTGTTTTTTTTTTATTTTGGCATTAAAAGCAAGAAGAGAATTTGTAGTGAATAAAATGCCTTGGCAAGGTTAAATGTGTGTGTGTGTGTGTGTGTGTGTGTGTGTGTGTGTGTCCGCAGTCGATGCAAGAGGACTTCTTTGCCCAACTGGTTATTTTTTGTCAAGAAGAGGACAAACTCCATATGGAGTGTCTTTGATGCCCAACATCCTCTCAAGAGTAGATAAGTGCTGCCAGGAGCAATCATGTCTTGCGTCAACAGAATTCTCAGTTATTAAAACATTTAAATGCCATATTCTCTAGGTCTATGAAGTGTTTGAAGATTATCTATCTATCCAACATGTATTTCTGTATATGTAGAAAACCTAACTAACATAGCTATAAATATGACAAGCACAGGTGACTATTAACCTGTAATTCTTATCAACCTAAATAACTTAAAGACTAAGGCTTCACATTATGAAAATAAACAATCTGTAAACAGATGTATAGTATAGGGACAACAACCTTGAAGTTGTGACAATATACAAAAATATCTTAATCAGAGGTAGAAATGTATAGTGCAATATGACAACAATATCCTTAATATGTATCAATATACAAAATATCCTATACAGAGGTAGAATATACATACAGTGTGACAAATATAATTTTACATTTGTATCAATATACAAAATATTTCAAACAGAAGTAGGAACATATGTACAATATAACATATATAGTTTTGTATTTGTATCAATATACAAATTATCTTAAATAGGAATAGAAAAATAATTTTGTATTTATATCAATATACAAGAATCTATACCAGTGCAAATTATCCAAAGTTGATAGTTACTGATTTAGTTTACAAGTAGATACAATAATCTACCGTATTATCCTATCATATCTATTCTCCCTTTTTCTTATCCAAAAGAGAATCCTGAGTCTAAACTTTATTGTTCCACCCCCAACCCTATTACAACTTATAACCAACCCCTGACAGATGACAATTATCCATAACCCTGAGAAAACAAAACCTTTTGGGAGAGGGGTGTAGTTTTCTTAAAATTGTTTCCTGCTGCCTAGAGGGTGATGGTATTTCTGTGGGATTCTGTAAGAAAACTAAAACAATGGTTAATTCTCATAAGGACTAGCTGTAATGTTTGTAGCCAGTCTCAGAGTAACGGGTAAAGCTTATCTGAAGTCCTGGCTAGAGGTATAAGATGATGGATTATCTTAGTTAGCCACCTTGGAACTGTCCTGAACAGTTTGTAGTCCAGAGCCAATCTTTGTGTGTTATTTTACTGGCTCAATGGCATCACTATGAACCAAATAAAATTATTGTTGTGGGGCCCCATCTTCCTTCTGGAGACTTCAGAGATCATTGTTAGGAAAATTTATTGTTCACTGTGGAAAACTTAAACATTATTAATACCAAAATAGAAAGTTTAAATTTTAGGATAGCACTATATCTAAAGAAAGGTTCTGCTGGGCGGTGGTGGCACACACCTTTAATCCCAGCACTCGGGAGGCAGAGGCAGGCGGATCTCTGTGCGTTCTTGGCCAGCCTGGGCTACAGAGTGAGTTCTAGGAAAGGCGCAAAGCTACACAGAGAAACCCTTTCTCAAAAAACCAAAAAAAAAAAAAAAAAAAAAAAAAAAAAAAAAAAAAAAAAAAAGGAAAGGTTCCAAAGAGTCAAGAATAAGTATGGGGAGAAATAGAATTTTGATGACAATAGTCCCTAGATTTTTGTTGTTTTTTTTCTGTCCCATACCAGGTGGCTCCTCTGATATGAGACAGAAGCTCCTAATATTTTCTTTTAACAACATGCTTGGATTTAGAGGAGAGAGCCACGCTCCAACTCCAAAGCTAGCTTTGATTTTTAATTGAGTTGAGCGTACAACTTTTCTGAGAAGTAAAGAGGTACAGATGTTTAGGTGGTGAGATTTCACACTGCAGAGACTATTGGTACCAATACGTCTGAGTTTTCTTTGCTTGCAATTTTTTTTTTTCTGGATAGCCTTCCCTTCTGCTTTAGATATCTAGATATCCAAGGTCTTTTGACTTCTTGAAGATGGGTATTTCTATTTTCCTATAAAGACAAAAACAGAACCCTGCCCTGACCCTTGTTTGGTGAGTTTTCCTTACAGCTTGTAGAATTGTCACATTGGTGGATGAGCTATCACTTCTCCTTAATAAGAGGTTTGTCCTGTTTGAATCGATTCTTTATTAATTTTGATGGTATCCAAAGCTTTTCTTCTCCTGTGAAAACAAAAGCAAAAACCCTTCCCCAATGTAGCACATATTCTGGTTTCCACTCTGAGGTCAACACATCTTTAAAGTACACAGGCTGATTTAACTTAGTAAATTTTTCTATTATCCAATGTTTCTCCGTAGCCGTTGTTCCTTTCTCATCAGCATTAAGAAAATTCAGAGTTAATAAGGCATTATGCAATCTGTCTTTGGGGATTTTGGTTCCCCCTTTCTGTTTATTAAGCACTTCTTTTAAAGTGCAATTAGATCTTTCTACAACTGCTTGTCCTGTAGGATTGTGTGGTATATCTGTAATATGCTTTATATTATAATGTACAAAAAAAACTGTTTCATTTTACTGGAGACATATGCTGGAGCATTGTCAATCTTAATTTGTATAGGTATACCTATTATGGCCATGACTTCTAATAGGTGTGTAATTACAGAATCAGCCTTTTCAGAACTCAAAACTCTTGCCCATTGAAATCCTGAAAATATATCTATTGTATGGTGTACATGTTTTAATTTTCCAAATTCTGCAAAATGAAATACATCCATTTTCCAATTTTCATTTCTATGTATACCTTTAGGACTACTTCCTGCCAGTGATGGAGTTTGGTTATAGAAGGAACAAGTAGGACATTTTTTTTTTTTTTATAATTTCCTTGGCTTGTTGCCGAGTGATTGCCATTTATATGTTTTTTTTTTTAATGAAATTCTGAGGCCTCCAGCACACTTCCTATTAATAATTGGTCAATTTGATCATTACCTTGTGCAAGAGGACCTGGCAGACCCATATGGGATGTGATGTGTGTTATATATATAGGATGATCCCTATTTCTGATTATTTTCTGTAATTTTATAAATATTGAAGTTGTATAAATAGTGAAGTTAATTAGGTTTTGTCAGGAATAAATTCAGCAGTTTCAATATGTAAAACAACTCTTTCTGCATATTGAGAGTCAGTAACTATATTGAGAGGTTCTGTAAAGTCCATTAGTACCATAAGGATGGCATACAATTCTAACTTTTGTATAGAATCATAAGGGCTTTGAACCACTTTACTTAAGTTTCTTGAATTATTTGCATCAGAATAGAACATAGGGACTCCAGAGATTAATATTCTCCATACAATGTGAGGAAGGACTCAACAGATTTTTTTTTAAAATTTTTTTATGAATTTGATTCTCTTGCTTTTGGTATAACTGTTGTTAATCTTTCCTAAAAAAATACTGAAAGCTCCTTGCCAATATTCATTTTCTGCCCATAAAGAAGAAATTTCCTCATTTGTTAAAGGTACTACAATTTCTACTGGGCCTTTTCATGTCAATTGATGAAGTCTTAATTTTCCTTTGAAAATCAAATCAGAAATCTTTTCCACATATATCTTTAATTTCTTACTCTGTTTATGTGTTAAAAATATTCCAACACAATATCTTTTCTCTGAGTTAAAATCCCCGTATGGGAATGCATAGAGGGTAATATGACCAGAATGCAGTTAAGCTCTGGGTCCACAAGATCCACATGTGCCTCCTGTAATTTCCTTTTCCATAAGAGCCAATTCTCTCTCAGCTTCAGTTGATAATTCTCTTGAACTATTTAAGTTCTTGTTACCATCCAAGATTTTGAACAAATTACTCAATTCATGATTTTTTATCCAATAGTGGTCATAAAATTGAAATGACTCCTAGCAATTTTTGAAAGTCATTAGGAGTCCTCAATTGATCTCTTCTGATTTGTACCTTTTTGGGTCGAATTTTTTGTATACCTATTTTATATCCTAAGTAATTAATAGAACCTTATCTTTGTATTTTTGCAGGAGCAATTTGTAATCCCCAGCAAGGCAAAACTTTCTCTACTTCTTCAAACATTTTTCCAAAATATCTACATTTGAATAGCTAATAAGATATCATCCATATAATGGTAAATTATAGATTGTAGAAACATGAATTATTTCCAACAGTTTTTGCACAAAATATTGGCAAAGAGTGGGGCTATTTAACATTTCCTGTGGGAGAACTTTCCATTGATATCTCTTAACTGGCTGAGAATTATAAGTAGGCACCATGAAGACAAATTTTTTCCTGTCCTTTTCTTGTAGAGGTATAGTGAAGAAACAGTCTTTTAAGTCAATAACTATAATAGGTCATTCTTTAGATAAAAGAGAAGGCAAAGTCATTGTAGAGAGTCCATTGGCTGAATCACTTTATTTATAACTCTCAGATATGTCAGCATTCTCCATTTTCCAGATTTCTTTTTAATAACAAATACAGGATAATTTCAAGGGTTGGTTGATTCTTCAATATGTTGAGCATTTAGCTGCTCCTGACCCAGTTATTCTAAGCCTGTAATTTCTCTGATGTCATAGGCCACTGCCCAACCCAGATGGGTTTGTTACTTAACTATTTTAAGGGTAGGGTCTTTAGTACCTCTGAGAGTTCAACAGCAGCTGAGACCTGTTTGTGTACAGCCTGAATAGTAGGTGACTTTTCTATAGTCTCTTATGCTATTCTTTCAAGAAACATGAATTGGATTATGGTCCATTTCTGAGATTGGAAGAATGTTAATCTGGGTATTCCATTGCTGCAACAGATCACGACTGCTACATTAGCTATTTATGGCCTCAGCCTTCCCCTCTGTCCTTCTGGCCCTATGCATCCAACACATCTTGTGGGCTTTGTTTTACCTGAGATAGGGTTCCAATCCCTAGGAACTGAACATCTACCCCTGAAGAGGCCAATTTGGATGCCATGGTTTTGTTGTAATTATAGTCATATCTAGTCCTATGTCCAGCAAGAATTCAAATATAATGTTATTTATTCAGAGCCTTAGCTTTGGTCTTTGTTCATTTATGGAAGTTTGCCAAAATATTCATTTTATTATGGTTTTTCCTGGAATTTTTGATTCATCTTTCAAAGCTGTTCTATCATCCAGAACAGTATTGTTTTTTACATTGGGCACTGGATCTTCTAATTGTTCTGGGGAGGAGTTTCCTCCACAGTGACTGGGAATGACTGGATCATGTTGATTTCCGGAGGTAAAGGGTTGCCTTGTCTCTTGTTGATCTGCAATTGTTGGTCCAGTATAGGCCTTTGCAACATCTTCTGCATAATCCAGAGGTTGGGGCCTTCTATTTGGGTCATTCCTAGAAGAAACATTGTTTCTAGAAGCACCCTGTATACAATTTCTTCTTATATGGCCTAGTTTATCACAATTAAAACATTTGACACTTTGGTGTCTCTTTATGCCTTTGGAAATCACCTCTCTTATCCAAGCCTTATCACTATAGTTAAGAGACTCAACATTGATTGTGTGTTGGATCCATTCTTTTATGGCTGCTAATCTAACCTTTAAAGGTGCAATCATCTTTATGCATTCTAAATTAGCATTTTCAAAAGCCAAAGACTGAATTTGTACTTGTCTAATTTCTTGATCTGATACTGTTTTTGTTTACAGCTCTAGTCAGTCTTTGCAAAAAGTCAGTAAAGGGTTCTTTTGAGCCTTGTATGACCTTAGTATATGGCTCAGTTATTTTTCCTGGTTATGGAATTTTATCTCAAGCATTCAAGGCTGTCATATGGTATATGGACAAGGTATGCTCAGCAAAGATAGCTTATTTATTTACATCAGCAAAACAGTCCTCACCAAGAATCTGATCTTGAGAAATCTCAAAATCTTTAATCTTACCTTGCTGTTCAAGGGCCTTAGCTTCTGCTCTCCACCAGCTTTTCCATTGTAACTGATGACTATATGTTAATACTGCTGAGATTAATTGATTCCAGTCATTCGGAATTATTCTATTCCTTGAGGACCACATATTTAACATCTGCCTCACATACGTTGAATGAATACCATATGTAGCTATTGCTTCCTTAATGTCTTTTAAATATCTCATATGTACAGGCTCCCATTTACAATCTGCATATCCTTTGGGATAATTAGCATTTGCTGGTTTTTCACAAACAGTAACAAGATAAATCATAGCAGGTAAAGTCACAACCTTTGGCAAGTCATCTCTAAGTTTGTAAGGTACTGGAGAGGTTAATTCCCCTCTTTCATCTGTGCCTCAATGCTCAGGCTATTTATTGTTTGTATATAGGAGGGCTACTATTTTTTTTGTGTTAATCTTGTATTCAGCTGCTTGACTAAAGATGTTTATCAGCTGTAGGAGTTCCTTGGTTGAGGTCATTTATGTGTACTATCATATCATCTGTGACTAATGATACTTTGACTTCTTCCTCTCCAATTTGCTTCCACTTGGTTTTCTTTGGTTGTCTTATTGCTCTAGCTAGAATTTCAAGTACTATATTGAATAGATACAGAGAGAATGGACAACCTGGTCTTGTTCCTGATTTTAGTGGAATCACTTTGGTTTCTTTCAATTTAATTTGATGTTGGCAATTGGTTTGCTATATATTGCTTTTATTACATTTAGGTATGTCCTTTTTATCCCTGATCTCTCCAAGACTTTTTATCATGAAGGTGTGCTGGATTTTTGTCAAAAGTTTTTTCAGTATCTAATGAGATGATAAAGTGGGTCACTTTCTTTCACTTTATTTATATGGTGGATTACATGAACAGATTTTCATATGTTGAATCATCCTTGCATCTCTGGGATAAACTCGACTTGGTCATGGTGGATGATCTTTTTGATGTGTTCTTGGATTTGGTTTGTCATTATTTTATTGAGTATTTTTTTTTTATCAATGTTCCTGAGAGAGATTGGTTTGTAATTCTCTTTCTTTGTTACGTCTTTGTTGCATTTTCATATCAGGGTGACTGTGGCCTCATGGAAAGAAGATGGCAATGTTCCTTCTGTTTCTATTTTGTGGAACAATTTGAGAAGTATTGGTGTTAGTTCTTCTTTGAAAGTCTGGTTGAATTCTGCTCTAAACTCATCTGGCCCTAGGCTGTTTTTGGTTGGGAGGCTTTTAATGACAGCTGCTATTTCCTTGAGGTTATAGGTCTATTTAAATTGTTCACCTTGCCTTGATTTAACTTTAGTAAGTGGTATCTATCAAGAAATTGGTCCATTTCTTTTAGATTTTCCAATTTTGTGGGGTACAGGTTTTTGAAGTATGACCTAATGGTTCTCTAGATTTCCTCAGAGTCTATTGTTAGGTCCCCACTTTTGTTTCTGATTTTATTAATTTGGATACTCTCTCTCTGTCTTTTAGTTAGTTTGGATAAGGGTTTATCTATTTTTTTGATTTTCTTGAAGAGCCAACTTTTTGTTTCATTGATTCTTCTTATTGTTTTCTTTGTTTCTATTTTATTGATTTCAGCCCTCTGTTTGATTATTTCCTGTCATCTACTCCTCTTAGGCATGTCTGCTTCTTATTCTAGAGCTTTCAGAATAAAGCACTAGTGCTATTAAGTCACTAGTATGAGATCTCTCCAAATTCTTCAAGAAGGCACTTAGTGCTATGGACTTTCCTCTTAACACTGCTTTCATTGTGTCCCATAAGTTTGGATATGTTATGCACTGATTTTCATTGAATTCTAGGAAGTCTTTAGCTTTTTTCTTTATTTCTGCCTTGACCCAGTGTACCACTGCTGTGAGGACCAGCCTCCAGCATTATAACATTTTATGGGAATCCAATGGAGTCTGTAAACGAGGACTTTTTTGAGGAAGTAAGGAGAGAGACACATACATTCTTGATGATTTTCTTCTGACTTCTTTTTTATTATTCTCCTTAGTTTTAGTCCACATCTTTCCTGGTGTTTTCCTTCTCTCATTCTTGATGTTTTCCTAGCTAACATATTTTTTTTCCCTTAGAGCTTGTATACTCCAGTAGACTCTTTCAAGTAATATAAAAATTACAATGTGGTCACATTCTATTTTTTCAAGTGAATGATTAAAATTAATATAGGTAAAAAACCAGCATGTTTTTTATATCCTTTACATGATTAAACATTTTACATTTTACAAGTGAAAAACAAGTTGTCCCAATAACCCATGTACATTCATACCCAAACAACTTGTTATAGATTAACAGAGTGTAAGAAAGCAAGGTATTTTTCTTAGCCAGTTCTTTTACTGGCAGGCTGCATTTTGCAGTTACATAGAAAAAAAATCTATCACTTTATTATTTATCTTGAAAAGTAATCTTAGTAATCTTATAAGAAATCTTGGAAGAATCACAAATCTAAACTTTTATATATGAAAAAGAACCAGTCAGTTCTATTTCAAATCCTCAGGGTGCATAACCACTCATCAACAGTTTTTTTTTTTAATATCAGGAAGCTGAGGGTATTAATGGGCACAAGGAATTAATCATCACCTTTGGTCACCAACCCATCTTAGCAAGAAAGGCACATCAGCTACTAATAACTGGGCTGCTTTGTTTTGGTTCCCTGACTTTAATGAGTCCCTCACTCAGCTATGTGCCTTTCTAAAACATCAGATTGTCTTCTTGGGTTTTTTACCTCAAAGCTATTTACAAAGCATCTTAGTCTAACCTTAAGTTATTTTCAAAGCTTTGTTTCAGCTATGATATACTTCAAAACTTGTGAACACATCTCATAACATTAAAGTTAAAAGAATTTAAGCTGGCTGGGCTATTGGGACTCAAATGTTTTTGTAATCATTAACCTAAGCCACAGTCTATATGGCTCCTCAACAGAAACTCGTGTTGTAGCTATGTGACAATTCCTTGTTTTATTTTTTATCCTCTGCAGCCTCTGCTTTATCAGAGTTGGGGCAACATTTTATCCTTCCTTTACCTATGTTAATTTCTCCACTAAACTAACTTCTATCATAATCTCTTATTATATTTATTAAAGACCCCCCAATCATCAAAATTCTATTTAAATTAACACTATTGTTGTACAAAATCATTGCTTCAGTTAAACAGTTCAGCTTAGGAGGAAATCTTCTTCATGATAATTCACAGGTTAAAAATGCCCAGTAGAACAGGATATTTCCAAGAGGTGATCACATTGCATTAAGAGCAGTAAGGATCTCCTAATGCCCATTCACACCATGCCAGATACCAGAAAAAAATGGCAGTGCCAAACATGCGAAGACACAGCGGTAGCTAGAAACATTCTGGGGCCAAGTCTCTGGGGGCCTTGTTTATCTGAGATTCATCCATTAGGGTTTTGTTTCCTGGTGGACTGATAACCTGAAGTCAACTGCCATCTGCTGCTCCTCTGGCATGGCCACCAGCACCAGTGGTAACTCATTAGAGAGTTGTTCAGTTTCCATGAGCTTTCTATTGTTTCTGTTGTTGAAATCCAGCTTTAATCCATGGTGGTCTAAAAAGACACAGGGGGTTAGTTCAATTTTTTTTTGTATCTGTTGATACTTACTTTGTGGCCAAATATATAGTTTACTGAATTGCCTGGTTTACTGGAATTTGTTTTCTTCTATGTATACAAATTCATTTCTTTAGGTTTTTTTTTTTTTTTTTTTTTTACAATGGTGTTCTAAAGATTCTGAATGTTCCATTTATAAGTTTTAGAAACTTACCAGTGCTCTTGAGTGAATGCTACAATTTGTATACCCTTGTTTGCAAGCTCTAATATTTTTATCTTTTATTTCACCTGTTCTGTTGATGGCACTTCAGTTGAATATTTTTAGACTTATTGATGATTTTTTATCATATTATTGATAATTTCCAGATTCATTTCAGTTTGAGTTTTCTTCACTACCTTTAGTATTTCTATCTCTTGTATTTTCTTGAACTTCAGTCAGGAGTTTATTCATGTCTTTTTAAAGTTATTTCAGGTGTTTATTGATGTCCTCTTTGAATTCCTTGAACTCTTTGAAAACGTTTGTAATCATTCTTTTGTATTTTGTGTCTTAAGTTTTTTCTAAGTTGTTCTCACTGGGGACAATTATTACTTTATTTATAGTTTGGGAGAGAGACACTTTGACTTTTCAAAAATTATTATTGCTGTGTTTTTGCAATGGGAACTCGTCATCTGGGTTAGGTTATTATTGGTTGTGTCTTTTGATGAGTTTTTCATTTACCAGGTTGAAGTCTCCCAGTGGAGTGGCAGTAGGCTAGTCCTGAGGGGTAGATCCAATGGTAGTTGGTCTCTTGTTGAGTGGTGTGAGCCATTGGAGAGTATCCTGAGGAGGAAGAGCCGTGTGGACCCCTTGGGAGCATGGTGAGGGGTGGCACTGAGGGGCCTAGTTCTCTTCCTGAGTCTGGCCCAAAGTATGGTCTGGGTGCCTTGAGAGGGTCCCAGATAGAAGGAGCAAAGCCTAGGGTGAAAATGAGTTGAGTCTCTTACAGAGGTTTAGCCACAGGTAGAATTCATGCCACCTGGAGAATCTGGAGATTCCGAGTAAAGGCAGGTGGGATTTGGGGCACTCTATGGAGGAGAGTGCCCTGTGTAGTATCCTTGTCTATGCTAGTTCAGGGGAAAGCAGGCAGGGTTTGGGGATGTTCTAGGTACGAAGAAGAAGCCTTACCTAGCAGCAACTTCAGAGCTGGGTCCTGAGAAAATCTGGAAGGTGTTGGGCAGCTTAGGAAGCATGAAGGGAGGGTTCTGCCTGGCACTGCAGCCTGTATAGATTCTGTCAAAGGTAGGCAGGCCTCGGGGTGACTTCAGAATGAGTAAGAAGAAGAGCGTACCCAGAGGCATACAGCCCTAGGAAAGCCTGGTACATGGGTAACTTTAGAACGAATAAGGAAAAGAGCCTACCCAGAGGCGTACAGCCCCAGGAAAGCCTGGTACATGGGTAACTTTAGAACGAATAAGGAAAAGAGCCTACCCAGAGGCGTACAGCCTCAGGAAAGCCTGGTAGCTGGGTAACTTTAGAGTGAGTAAGGAGAAGAGTCTACCCAGAGGCATACAGCCTAGGAAAGCCTGGTGGGAAGCTGGCAGTTGTGTGGCCTAGGGAGGAAGCTGATTTGCTTTGAGTTACTTTATAAAAATTTAAAAATATAGGACTTTCATTTTATTTTTAAATTTTTATAAAATAGCTTTCATGAGGGCTGGAAAGATGGCTCAGTCATAAAAGGCTAGGCTTAAAACAAAAGTTGCTTTAAAGGAGAATCATACACCTACAGTTAACTGAATGTTTGAAATACACGGTTGATATTGGTATATATATGTACCTATGTTTGTTTGTGTGTATATGTAAGAAGCCATTTCCACAAGCACCACATACATCCTTTGAAAAATACTCCACAGGGTCTTTTACAATTCCTCTTTCCTTTCCCCTCTCATTGCTGAAACCCTTCTCGCCCCATCCATCTGTAAACATGATAATTAGGTTGCATTTTCTATAATTTTATAATACATAATCATCATACACTACATGTTCTTTTGGTCTGGCTGAATTCAGCCAGCATAGTTATTTTGAGATTCTTTAATGTTTCAATTTCTTTCTTTATTTGATGAATAACTTAATCTATAGATAAATGACAGTTTTATTAACACATTCAACATTCAGCATGCTTCCACGTAGAGTTCCTGTGAGCATTCCTGCAAGCCGATTTCTTTGTCTCGGAGATTTGCATTTCCATAAAGCAGATCTTCTCTTCAAAGGGGTAACAAACAGAAAGATAAGACCAGATTTAAAAAATAAAAATAAAAACTTGCCTGAGTTCGAGTGCTAGGCAGCAGCCTGCCCTGTTGACACCTGTCTTAGCTTTGTCCTGCATTATGTTTCCCAACAAAATACAACATGTCAGGACTCAAAAACCCATCAGCCGTTCAGTGGTTACACTGTATCTGATTGATGGACCCCTTGAATGAAGGACTCAGCCTCCCGTGAGTGAGTGAGGATTTGAAGTGACAGGACTAAGTGGCTAGTGTTCTCTGGGTGCTGACCCCAGAGAACTGGTTGTTTCCTAGCCAAGAAACCCCAGTATGTTATACTTACAATTTTACAGAGCATTTTTACCCTCTGACCCTCTGTCATGAATCTAGGCCAAGTGCGCACCTTATCTACAATCTCCTGCCAACCACCACCACTTTGTGCTGCTACAATTGAGTCTGCTTTTGGATTTGGCCAGCCTGGTGTTCTCTTGGGAGGCCTTGACACATGAGTGACAAGTTAACTGGGGGAAAATATTGATTGCAGAGGTTTGGGTCTAGAATATAGAATTGATTATGGCTTGTTTGCAAGTATCCCACGGACTGTAAGAGTAACCTGAATTTTGGCCAATTGCTTCCTCAGGCATTGTACAATTCTCTAAGCCGTCTGACCAGAATCTTTCCATTATAGACATGCTCCTGGTGTCTACAAATCCCTCTGACTTTCACATTTGCTCCTGTGGAGTGGTTGCTGTGGAGAGCTTAGATGATGCGGAAGAATTTCTGGCCACAGAAGTAAGGCTTGGTAGTTGTAGAAGTTAAGACTTGTGAAGGCAATGAGCAATGAAAACTAACATCCTAATACTTCATCTTGAGGTCTGAAGACCTGGCCTTGCTCCCCTTGATGATGGAGGCTGCTTCTCCCCAAAGTTTACCAATAGTAACAGGACATATTTTCAATAGAGGGGCATTATAGCTATAGAAAAGTAGACAGAATTTTCAACTTAATAGCAAACTCTTTTAGTTACTGTGTATCTCTAAGGTCTTTACTCTGTTTTCTATCTATTTGGAGTTGCTTTGGTATTGTTGTTTATTTATAATTATACTGCAAGATCATGTGGTCCACAGAGTTCAATTTTTCAATTTCATTTTATAAGCATTTGAAGTGGAAAGTCAAAAATAATTTTGTCAGGCATTTGTCCTATTGCTTACTGAACTATTCTCCTGTTGTGAAATCCCAAGACCTTTGCCTCTCTTTACCTTGTGAATGTCTTAGAAGGTTAGTACTCTTTTTGTGTATTATATTCACTCAATTTTACATTCCTATAAATGAAGTTATTGAAAAAGAATGTAGACTCCTCCACTCTTGTCTTTAAAAGCATTCTAAGTTAGTTCCTATAATGACTACATCCTTCTGGGACCACATACAGTAGTCCTAGGATGCAGTGATGTGGTGACATTGTTACAGGGTTAGAAAACACCTAGAGACCACCTGAACTCTATCCAGTTGTAATTAGCTGAATTTTAATTAAGCTGCAGCTGGCCTCAGTCCCCATGGTTGTATTTGGGACTGAGGCCCAGCTTAAAGGGGAGGAGGGCTTTTAAAGGCAAAGTTCACAGTTTCTTTATTTTTTTCACTATTTGCAGATATGTGAGGAACTGCCCCACTCCCCCCCATACACAGAGATAACCAAGGTTACGTAAGCCAGAGCAAGTGGTTAATCATTTTACAACAGTCACACATCTGAGGAGGGGGCGAGGAATCAGGGTTGTCCAATCAACCATTTGAAAAAATCAGGTCAGAGACAGTTACTGAAAGGGTGCTTAGTATGAAATGGAGTTTTCCTTAGCAACAGATGTTCTTTTCTTAACACCCCCTTTCACCAATTTCTAAAATTAGCAGGCTCTGGAAAAAGACCAGTTGAACATTTAGGACATGCCCCCCAGCAGATTCAGGGATAATTTCCATAATCATGCAAGACAAAATAATGAACTTCCTGTAGCCAGTTAGTGGACCTGTTCCTGGAAGGGAAGAGAGAGAAACAGGGTGCTAAAGGAAATTTCTGAAGCCACTGGGCGCTAAACAACTCAAGTCACCACCCTAGTTCCCCTCTAAAGGACTGAGCAGACTGCTGGTGGCCAAGTATCAACAAGACCTATTTGTGTTTCTTTGAACCCAGCTGTCACTCAAGGCCCACAGTGCTCTGTCTCTTATTGCTGCAGCCCACAGCCTGGTGTGACATGTGACATACAGTAGGGTGAGGTACCTACTGGAGCCATCAGGAAAAAGAAGACACAGCTAGCCATCTGTTTCTCTTCTTACAGAAAGCCATAGACACCTTGGGATTTCTTCCTGATGAGAAGCTTCGGTGCTATAAGATCATTGGAGCCATCATGCACATTGGAAACCTGAAATTTAGACAGAATCCCAGAGAAGAGCAACTGGAGGCTGATGGCACAGAAAGTAAGGCTTCCTTTACAAAGACACAACTCTTAATTCTGTTCAAACCTTGGCTTCCAGGCCCGCCTTCTTTTCCCTGCATGCACTGAATGTCTTGTTTTTGTTTTTTATTTTTCAGAGAATGTTGAAAATAAGCAGCACCATTTTTCCTTAATTACTGTTATTTATTTGTTTTTTTCATGCTGTGCTGCTGGGGCTTGCATTTAGGGCTTCATCCCTACTAGACAAGCCTTCTATACCCAGCCCTTTATTATTGTTGCTATAAAGTGTTATCTCAGCCAGGCGGTGGTGGCGCACGCCTTTAATCCCAGCACTTGGGAGGCAGAGGTAGGTGGATCTCTGTGAGTTCGAGGCCAGCCTAGTCTACAAAGCGAGTTCCAGGAAAAAGGCGCAAAGCTACACAGAGAAACCCTGTCTCGAAAAAACAAAAAACAAAAAACAAACAAACAAAAAAGACAGTGTTATCTCAATCACCATTCTATACTATCTTCTTCTCATAGAATAAGAAGTATTTCTCAGTTAATTACTGGTAATGTCAGTGGATTTTTTGGGGCTTTTGTGAAATATACTTTTAGCTAATGAACTACTAAGAGAATAACTGGAGCAAATTTCCATAAAATGTATCAAATGGTATAAGTGGGGATGGTTTAAACAAAGATGCTTGAAATTCCAAAGGGAAACTGACTCCATCCTGTCAAAACTATGAGGCTTCAAGTTCTGTTATTTTTTTTTCCATTAAAATAAAAAGTCAGAATTCCAGCATGAACAGGAAAGGGGCTCCTGAGGCCCTGCCCTTAGTGAGGGTCATTGACAGTTGATGGTTTCTGAGGGAGGGGGACTCCCTTTTCTTTGAAGATGCAACTCCTAGTCAGTAGTAAGTGGACTTGGGGTATTTTAATAATAATGAAAATAAAAAAGAGGGAAATGGATCTTTGAGTATCAATGGACTTGGAGGGAGGTTAATAAGATCAAAATATATACATGTATGAAAATTCCAAAGAGTAAATAAAAATACTGTGAAAACAATGTTCTTAATTGATTACAAAAACATGCTAGACATTATTACAATCAGTCATCTCTCTGTAAAAGTAGGAAATCACAATTATAAAAAAAGATAGAATAGCTATTGCAATGATTGCATTTAATTTAAAAATTCCACGTAAAAGAGTAACTATATCCATTTAATTATTTCAATGGACAGAAGTTTTAGTTCTATATTTTAATTGTGATATTTACATAAAAATTGCTTACTTTAGCTAGAAGTGTGCATCTCTCTGAAATTAAGTATATTCACATTGTTATTGTCTGACTAAAGAATTTTCTAGTTATTGAAAACTGAATCATGTTAAGCTTTTCTTCCTTTATTCTTAGCCCCTGAAAACCATAGTTGCATTTTCTAGCTCCATGAATTTGACTAGTCTAGGTACTTCATGTAAATGGAACCACCCAATATTTATATGTTTGTATATTGTTTATTTCACTAAGAACTATATCTTCAAGGTTGCTACATATTGTAATATGTATCAGATTTTCATCCCTTCTAAAGGTTTAATATTATTCAGTTGTATGTATTTATATTATCTTGTTTATCCATTCATCAGTTGATGTACATCTGGGTTGCTTCCACTATTCGGCTGTTCTGAATGAATGCTAGTGTAAGAGTATCAATTTCATTCCCTGCATTTAATTCTTTTGTGTATTTATCCATAAGTGGAATTACTGGATTAAATGGTAATTCTATGCTGTAATTTTGAGGAGCGGTCGAATGGTTTCCACAGTGCCTGCACCATTTCATAGTGCCGTACACAATACACGAAAAGTTCCCATTCAAATCCGTGCCAGCACTTGTCTTGCTTTTGTTTTTATAATAACTATTCTCTGATAGACAATTAGTAGTGTCTCACTACAGTTTTGATTTGCATTTACCTCCTGATTGATGATGTTGAGCATCATTTTGTATGTGTATTTGAAATTTGTTTATCTTTTTCTTAGAAATGTCTGTTAAGGATCTCTTCTCATTCTGTGACTGGGTTGGGTGTCCTTTTATTGTTTAACCCAGTACCAGGGATATTTTTATTCTCAAGGACACATGGGAACAAGAGATCATCCTGGCTCTGAGAGATCTATGTCAAACAAATATGTATCAACGGGTAATTCAGTGAAAACACAACAGAATGAAAGAATAAGGTATATGAGAATATGGATGGGTTTAGTGTAGATATACTGATCAGGTGGTCCCCTCAGAAATGACAGCTTTTGAACACAGGTATGGATGAAACAGAGCAGGAGGATATGAGTATCTATAATCTTCATATATCATAGCACATATGCTTTCATGTCAACTTCTTTTGCTCTGTGGCTTTCCCTATGCTTTGAGACAAAGGGGTTGTTGTTGTTATGGTTATTGGTTTCTGAGATTGGACTCTTATCACATAACTCTGGTTAAATTTTAACTCATGGCTCAAGTGTCCTCCTGTTTGAGCTTTCCAAGAAATTGGGACTGTGTGCCATAGAGCCTAGTAAGGGAAAAGCTGCTTTTGTCTCTTTTATTTTGTTTTATTTTAAGCATCTTTATTTATCTGCATGTATTAATTGATAAGATTGTAGGTTTTATTATGACATTTTCATGTTTTTGAAGAGTTGTTTTTGTTATAGAAGCCAGGCATATTTACTAATAAATAAAAAAATAGTGATATTGGAAATAAGTAATCCCATCCACACTTTCTGGTAATGCATTTTTAAGTTCTTGACAAGTGTCTTCATCTTCCCTACCTGTACCTGTTTCAGGACTGCAAAAACACTTTTTACATAAAGATAAGCTTTGCGCATGTTTTCTCCAATGTTAAAGATTATCTCTAATTTTATTTTATCCACAAATAAGATTAATTCAAGTTCTCAGTATGTCATCGTACCTTAAAAGTTAAAAACAAAATAATATCCATTATTCTAGGGTTACTTTTTAACCATTTCAGAGAGCACTGAGTATCCAAAGATGCACCTTAGATTTATTCCAAAGATTTACACTATACATCACATGTGCACTTCACTTTTTTAATGGGAAGGAAGAGCAGAGAGCAAAAAAGAAAAATTACAACACTAACACACATAAATATAAATTATTTCACTTGTATTAAAATTATAAACAAAAATGAGAAGTACACTTCTATGCATAAGTGCCCATCTGATCTTCATAAAATTCTATAAACATAGTACTATTTTTAAAAAACCCAATTTCACCATTTTCCATGGTAGGTTCATGAAGTTCTTACAACTCCCAATCATCTTCCTCAAGCCCTTGTGAAGGAAGCCCTGTCACAGACTGTGTCAATCTTCATTTCTTTTTCATTTCATTTCCAGCATATAAGCATATCCTTTTCTTGGTTTTCTTTTATCAGTTGATGGGCATTTTTTCTACGTTTTGACTACTATGATAATATTACTAGAAATACTATGTACATTTTTTTTGTATAAATGTCTTTGTTTCTCCTAGATTCATATGCAAGAGTGAAATTGGTAGGTCCTACAGTGACTCTGTGTTTAACCTCTAAGAAATTGTCAGACTCTTTTCTGTAATGGCCATGCCACATGTGAATGTCCACATCTGCACCAACTCCTGTTATTACCTTTCAATGAGAGCCACTCTAAGGGACCATGAAGGGTTGTTTCAATGTGGTTTGGTTTGTATCTGTAAGAAGTAGATTATTTCATTTAGCATTCAACCATTTATTTTAAAGCTGCAATCTGTATTTTTACATTAATTGAAACTTACAGCCCTTCTAACCTCTAGGCAGTGTATTTGGCTACAATGAAATGATTTCCACAGTATTCTCCACCATTTTTTCCTCTTTTCCTTCCCTGCTTCTTGACATTCTTCCTTTCTTGTGTGATCAGATGCTGACAAAGCTGCTTCTCTCATGGGCATTAACTCTTCTGAGTTGGTGAAGGGCCTGATCTATCCTAGAATCAAAGTTGGTAATGAGTATGTTACCAGAAGTCAAACTGTACAACAGGTAAGGTAACATTTGGGGGAATTGTCATTGTGTGATCATGCAATTATTTTATACATGTCATATTTATGTGTTTTCAACACCTGACAATGTTAATAATAATTTCTACGAAAGCAGTAAAGAGAGCTACTGAGGTATTTCTTATGTTCTTATGAAAGACATTATAGTAGTAAGGGACTACGCTGAATATTTTGACGATTCTCCCTTAGGTAACACTTCACTTGTGATCTACACCTTGGTTGTCCAGCTAAGAAAATTTCAGAACTGTAGAGGATTGAAGTGAATTATCTTGGAGAACTGATATCCCTTTATGGACTAGCTTCCTTAGCATAACTGACGTGAGGTTACATTAGTGGAGAATAGGTTTCAGTATGTGTGTTGAAGATAGGATTTGAAGGAATAAAAAATTGAAAACAGACATAAAATGCGGAAGGCTATGTCGATTTAGTTTGATATAAATGACAAATGACTGGGATGGCTGACCTCCAGACTCTTCCTTATGCAGCAAATATGTCCAGGGTTGCTTGGTACTAAGATAATTTAAGTTTACCAGCACATTTCAGAAAAATTTATGTCTGCTATGTATATTAATCAGTGTGATATAGGCCATAGGGCAGCAACACATATACACCAAAATCTCAGTGGTAACAAAATATTTGTTCTCTTACTCAAACCAAATCCAGTACTTACTATACAGCATTCTTGCGTTGTGTGCTTGTGCTACCGGGACACACAGCCTGTAACATTGGGGACAGGGAGAGAAAGTCATTTGTGAAGGGAAGTTCTCCTCCCTCAACTTGGGACAGTGATGCTAAAACTTTGATTTATATCCACTGATGAGAATTTGTCGTATTTTCTTGTCACTATGGGAAAGGTGATGAATATGGTTTTTCTAGAAAGAGAAAATGGTACTGTGAAGTCATAACCTTGTCTCTGCCACCCATAAAACACACACACACACACACACACACACACACACACACACACACACACATCCCAGGTTTTGGTGACATATGGGAGGCATTCAGGTGGCAGGAGCTGGAGAATCAGGATTCAAGATCATTTTTGGATGAATGAGTTTGAGGCTAGTTTGGGCTATATAAAATTCTGTCTATACTCCCCTCCCCCTCAAAACAGAAAAAAAAACCCACAATATCAAAAACCCACTACATATAGATGATGGACTGGATATGTGAAAGCCATAACAGGCTTCACCATTGTGGATTTACCTTCAGCCTCACTGAGAAAATTAGGACAATGGACAATGGCACAGTTTACAAGAGACAAGGCAAATGTCTCATTTACTTTGAACTACCAATGCCTTCTTTTTTTTAAAAAAAAAATAGATCTATTTATTTATTATATGTACAGTGTTCTGCCTGCATGTATGCCTGTGTGCCAGAAGAGAACACCAGATCTCCTCATAGATGGCTATAAGCCACCACGTGATTGCTGGGAATTGAATTTAGAACTTCTGGAAGAGCAGCCAGTGCTCTTAACCTCTAAGCCACCTCTCCAGTCCATACCAATCCCTTCTTTAATTTAAGTCTAGTAGTGAAGATGATGGTTCTGTAAATGTCTGTTTAACTTGTGCCTCTGGGAGATGTACCTCAGTGGTAGAACACTTGCCTAGCATAGATTTGTCAATTCCAACACATACACATGCTCTCTCTCTCTCTCTCTCTCTCTCTCTCTCTCTCTCTCTCTCTCTCTCTCTCTCACACACACACACACACACACACACACACACACACACACACACACGATAGAAATGCTTATCTCTTTCTCGTCTTACAATATTTGGAAGTAATTGCACCAGGAATATTTATGATGTTTTATTTGAGGAAACATTTAAAGTAACCTTGGTGACCTTTAAGGTCATGGATTATGCCTGAGTCATTCTAGTACACCAGCATCTAGCACAGTGCTCTGCAACCACCAGGTGCTTTGTAGGTATTAAAACTGTACAACGTGGGTGGAAGTTGAGTCATATCATAAGTATTTGTTAGTGTTATTGTTTCTTAGACACTCACTGTAACATGGATGTGTGGTATGCTATGACTGTAGAATAGGGTCTTTCTTCTTATAAAACCAATGAGCCTGTATGATGACTGTAATTTATAATCCAAGTCTTAAATTAGTGCGTTACAGGGGATTGAGTTGAAACTACAGCCTTTAACAGAGCTAGTTAAGAAAGCTAATGTATTATTTTTTCAACATTAAAAAGCAAACTATCTCATCTAATTGGGAACAGTAAAAAAGAATTTTCTTAGCCTTATCTGACAGGGGAATCTGTATCAGAATGATTTTCCCTGAGGCCATTCTTCATTCAGGAAGGTGATGACCACACTGAGAACAAAAATAATAAAGATTTGGAGGTCAAGGCTAGACAGAGCCTCCAAGAATATT